>NW_027473555.1:92333-232276 GCF_050947335.1 Megachile rotundata | reverse complement strand
GATAGAACTACAATTACTAACTCATTACTCTTATTAATATCAATCTAACTCATATTATTAGCCATATTATGCTTATATGATCGATAGAACGAGAATTACTATACTCACTACTCTTAGTATTATCAATCTAACTCATATTATTAGCCATATTATGCTAAATGATCGATAGATCTACAATTACTATACTCATTACTCTTATTATTATCAATCTAACTCGTATTATTAGCCATATTATGCTTACATGATCGATAGAACGACAAACCACTACTACTATACTCTTATTACTTATCAATCTAACTCATATTATTAGCCATATTATGCTTATATGATCGATAGACCGACCAATTACTATACTCACTACTCTTAGTATTATCAATCTAACTACTATTATTAGCCATATTATGCTTATATTATCGATAGAACGACAATTCCTATACTTATTACTGCTTATTATTATCACATCTAACTCATATTATTAGCCATATTATGCATATATGATCGATAGAACGAGAATTACTATACTCACTACTCTTAGTATTATCAATCTAACTCATATTATTAGCCATATTATGCTTATATTATCGATAGAACGACAATTACTATACATATTACTGTTATTATTATCAATCTAACTCATATAATTAGCCATATTATGCTTATATGATCGATAGAACGACAATTACTATACCTTATTACGCTTATTATTACGAATCTAACTCATATTATTAACCATATTATACCGATATGATCGATAGAACTACAATTACTATACTCATTACTCTTATTATTATCAATCTAACTCATATTATTAGCCATATTATGCTTATATGATCGATAGAACGAGAATTACTATACTCACTACTCTTAGTATTATCATCTAACTCATATTATTAGCCATATTATGTCTTAATCTAGATAGAACGACAATTACTATACATGTTAAGTTATTATTATCAATCTAACTCATATTATTGGCCATATTATGCTTAAATGATCGATAGAACGACAATTACTGTAGTTATTACTCTTATTATTATCAATCTAACTCATATTATTAGCCATATTATGCTTATATGATCGATAGAACGACAATTACTATACCTTATTACTCTTATTATTATGAATCTAACTCATATTATTAACCCATATTATGCCGATATGATCGATAGAACTACAATTACTATACTCATTACTCTTATTATTATCAATCTAACTCATATTATTAGCCATATTATGCTTATATGATCGATAGAACGAGAATTACTATACTCACTACTCTTAGTATTATCAATCTAACTCATATTATTAGCCATATTATGCTTATATTATCGATAGGACGACAATTACTATACATATTACTGTTATTATTATCAATCTAACTCATATAAATAGCCATATTATGCTTATATGATCGATAGAACGACAATTACTATACTTATTACGCTTATTATACGAATCTAACTCATATTATTAACCATATTATACCGATATGATCGATAGAACTACAATTACTATACTCATTACTCTTATTATTATCAATCTAACTCATATTATTAGCCATATTATGCTTATATGATCGATAGAACGAGAATTACTATACTCACTACTCTTAGTATTATCAATCTAACTATATTATTAGCCATATTATGCTTATATTATCGATAGAACGACAATTACTATACCATGTTACTGTTATTATTATCAATCTAACTCATATTATTGGCCATATTATGCTTAAATGATCGCTAGAACGACAATTACTGTAGTTATTACTCTTATTATTATCAATCTACCTCAATTATTAGCCATATTATGCTTATATGATCGATAGAACGACAATTACTATACTCACTACTCTTAGTATTCTCAATCTAACTTATATTATTAGCCATATTATGCTTATATTATCGATAGAACGACAATTCCTATACTTATTACTGTTATTATTATCAACTCTAACTCATATTATTAGCCATATTATGCTTATATGATCGATAGAACGAGAATTACTATACTCACTACTCTTAATATTATCAATCTAACTCATATTATTAGACATATTATGCTTATATGCTCGATAGAACGACAATTACTATACTTATTACTCTTATTATTCTGAATCTAACTCATATTATTAACCATATTATGCCGATATGATCGATAGAACTACAATTACTATACTCATTACTCTTATTATTATCAATCTAACTCATATAATTAGCCATATTATGCTTATATGCTCGATAGAACGAGAATTACTATACTCACTACTCTTAGTATTATCAATCTAACTCATATTATTAGCCATATTATGCTTATATGATCGATAGAACGACAAATACTATACCTTATTACTCTTATTATTATCAATCTAACCCATATTATTAGCCATATTATGCTTATATGATCGATAGAACGAGAATTACTATACTCACTACTCTTAGTATTATCAATCTAACTCATGTATTAGCCATATTATGACTATATTATCGATACGAACGACAATTACTATACTTATTACTGTTATTATTATCAATCTAACTCATATTATTAGCCATATTATGCTTAAACTGATCGATAGATCTACAATTACTACTACTCATTACTCTTATTATTCTCAATCTAACTCGTATTACTTAGCCATATTATGCTTACATGATCGATAGAACGACAAACACTATACTTATTACTCTTATTATTATCAATCTAACTCATATTATTAGCCATATTATGCTTATATGATCGATAGAACGACAATTACTATACTCACTACTCTTAGTATTATCAATCTAACTTATATTATTAGCCATATTATGCTTATATTATCGATAGAACGACAATTCCTATACTTATTACTGTTATTATTATCAATCTAACTCATATTATAGCCATATTATGCTTATATGATCGATAGAACGAGAATTACTATACTCACTACTCTTAATATTATCAATCTAACTCATATTATTAGACATATTATGCTTATATGATCGATAGAACGACAATTACTATACTTATTACTCTTATTATAGAATCTAACTCATATTATTAACCATATTATGCCGATATGATCGATAGAACTACAATTACTATACTCATTACTCTTATTATTATCAATCTAACTCATATTAATAGCCATATTATGCTTATATGATCGATAGAACGAGAATTACTATACCTCACTACTCTTCGTATAATCAATCTAACTCCTATTATTAGCCATATTATGCTTATATTATCGATAGAACGACAATTACTATACATATTACTGTTATTATTATCATCTAACTCATATAATTAGCCATATTATGCTTATATGATCGACTAGAACGACAATTACTATACTTATTACGCTTATTATTACGAATCTAACTCATATTATTAACCATATATACCGATATGATCGATAGAACTACCAATTACTATACTCATTACTCTTATTATTATCAATCTAACTCATATTATTAGCCATATTATGCTTATATGATCGATAGAACGAGAATTACTATACTCACTACTCTTAGTATTATCCATCTAACTCATATTATTAGCCATATTATGCTTATATTATAGATAGAACGACAATTACTATACATGTTACTGTTATTATTATCAATCTAACTCATATTATTGGCCATATTATGCTTAAATGATCGATAGAACGACAATTACTGTAGTTATTACTCTTATTATTCACATCTAACTCATATTATTAGCCATATTATGCTTATATGATCGATAGAACGGACAATTACTATACTCATACTCTTAGTATTATCAATCTAACTTATATTATTAGCCATATTATGCTTATATTATCGATAGAACGACAATTCCTAACTTATTACTGTTATTATTATCAATCTAACTCATATTATTAGCCATATTATGCTTATATGATCGATAGAACGAGAATTACTATACCTCACTACTCTTAATATTAACAATCTAACTCATATTATTAGACATATTATGCTTATATGCTCGATAGAACGACAATTACTATACTTATTACTCTTATTATTATGAATCTAACTCATATTATTAACCATATTATGCCGATATGATCGATAGAACTACAATTACTATACTCATTACTCTTATTATTATCAATCTAACTCATATTATAGCCATATTATGCTTATATGATCGATAGAACGAGAATTACTATACTCACTACTCTTAGTATTACTCATCTAACTCATATTATAGCCATATTATGCTTATATGATCGATAGAACGACAAATACTATACTTATTACTCTTATTATTATCAATCTAACCCCATATTATTAGCCATATTATGCTTATATGATCGATAGAACGAGAATTACTATACTCACTACTCTTAGTATTATCAATCTAACTCATGTTATTAGCCATATTATGACCTATATTATCGATAGAACGACAATTACTATACTTATTACTGTTATTATTATCAATCTAACTCATATTATTCAGCCATATTATGCTTAAATGATCGATAGATCTACAATTACTCATACCTCATTACTCTTATTATTATCAATCTAACTCGTATTATTAGCCATATTATGCTTACATGATCGATAGAACGACAACACTAAACTTATTACTCTTATTATTATCAATCTAACTCATATTATTAGCCATATTATGCTTATATGATCGATAGAACGACAATTACTATACTCACTACTCTTAGTATTATCAATCTAACTTATATTATTAGCCATATTATGCTTATATTATCGATAGAACGACAATTCTATACTTATTACTGTTATTATTATCAATCTAACTCATATTATTAGCCATATTATGCTTATCTGATCGATAGAACGAGAATTACTATACTCACTACTCTTAATATTATCAATCTAACTCATATTATTAGACATATTATGCTTATATGATCGATAGAACGACAATTACTATACTTATTACTCTATTATATGAATCTAACTCCTATTATTAACCATATTATGCCGATATGATCGATAGAACTACAATTACTATACTCATTACTCTTATTATTATCAATCTAACTCATATTATTAGCCATATTATGCTTATATGACTCGATAGAACGAGAATTACTACTACTCACTACTCTTAGTATTATCAATCTAACTCATATTATTAGCCATATTATGCTTATATTATCGATAGAACGACAATTACTATACATATTACTGTTATTATTATCAATCTAACTCCTATTATTAGCCATATTATGCTTATATGATCGATAGAACGACAATTACTATACTTATTACTCTTATTAATATGAATCTAACCTCATATTATTAACCCATATTATGCCGATATGCTCGATAGAACTACAATCACTATACTCATTACTCTTATTATTATCAATCTAACTCCTATTATTAGCCATATTATGCTTAAATGACCGATAGAATGAGAATTACTATACTCACTACTCTTAGTATTATCACTCTAACTCATATTATTAGCCATATTATGCTTGTATGATCGAGAGAACGACAATTACTATACTTATTACTCTTATTATTATCAATCTAACTCATATTATTAGCCTTATTATGCTTATATGATCGATAGAACGACAATTACTATACTCACTACTCTTAGTATTATCAATCTAACTTATATTAATAGCCATATTATGCTTATATTATCGATAGAACGACAATTCCTATACTTATTACTGTTATTATTATCAATCTAACTCATATTATTAGCCATATTATGCTTATATGACTCGATAGAACGAGAATTACTATACTCACTACTCTTAATATTATCAATCTAACTCATATTATTAGACATATTATGCTTATATGATCGATTAGACGACAATTACTATACCTTATTACGCTTATTATTACGAATCTAACTCATATTATTAACCCATATACTACCGATATGATCGATAGAACTACAATTACTATACTCATTACTCTTATTATTATCAATCTAACTCATATTATTAGCCATATTATGCTTATATGATCGATAGAACGAGAATTACTATACTCACTACTCTTAGTATTATCAATCTAACTCATATTATTAGCCATATTATGCTTATATTATCGATAGAACGACAATTACTATACACTGTTACTGTTATTATTATCAATCTAACTCATATTATTGGCCATATTATGCTTAAATGATCGATAGAACGACAATTACTGTAGTTATTACTCTTATTATTATCAATCTAACTCATATTATTAGCCATATTATGCTTATATGATCGATAGAACGACAATTACTATACTCTCACCTACTCTTAGTATTATCAATCTAACTTATATTATTAGCCATATTATGCTTATATTATCGATAGAACGACAATTCCTATACTTATTACTGTTATTATTATCAATCTAACTCATATTATTAGCCATATTATGCTTATATGATCGATAGAACGAGAATTACTATACTCACTACTCTTAATATTATCAATCTAACTCATATTATTAGACATATTATGCTTATATGATCGATAGAACGACAATTACTATACTTATTACTCTTATTATTATGAATCTAACTCATATTATTAACCATATTATGCCGATATGATCGATAGAACTACAATTACTATACTCATTACTTTATTATTATCAATCTAACTCATATTATTAGCCATATTATGCTTATATGATCGATAGAACTACAATTACTATACTCATTACTCTTATTATTATCAATCTAACTCATATTATTAGCCATATTATGCTTATATGATCGATAGAACGACAAATACTATACTTATTACTCTTATTATTATCAATCTAACCCATATTATTAGCCATATTATGCTTATATGATCGATAGAACGAGAATTACTATACTCACTACTCTTAGTATTATCAATCTAACTCATATTATTAGCCATATTATGACTATATTATCGATAGAACGACAATTACTATACTTATTACTGTTATTATTATCAATCTAACTCATATTATTAGCCATATTATGCTTAAATGATCGATAGATCTACAATTACTATACTCATTACTCTTATTATTATCAATCTAACTCGTATTATTAGCCATATTATGCTTACCTGATCGATAGAACGACAAACACTATACTTATTACTCTTATTATTATCAATCTAACTCTATTATTAGCCATATTATGCTTATATGATCGATAGAACGACAATTACTATACTCCCCTACTCTTAGTATTATCAATCTAACTTATATTATTAGCCCATATTATGCTTATCATTATCGATAGAACGACAATTCCTATACTTATTACTGTTATTATTATCAATCTAACTCATATTATTAGACATATTATGCTTATATGATCGATAGAACGACAATTACTATACTTATTACTCTTATTATTACTGAATCTAACTCATATTATTAACCATATTATGCGATATGATCGATAGAACTACAATTACTATACTCATTACTCTTATTATTATCAATCTAACTCATATTATTAGCCATATTATGCTTATATGATCGATAGAACGAGAATTACTATACTCACTACTCTTAGTATTATCACTCTAACCTCATATTATTAGCCATATTATGCTTATATTATCGATAGAACGACAATTACTATACATATTACTGTTATTATTATCAATCTAACTCATAATATTAGCCATATTATGCTTATATGATCGATAGAACGACAATTACTATACTTATTACTCTTATTATTATGAATCTAACTCATATTATTAACCATATTATGCCGATATGATCGATAGAACTACAATTACTATACTCATTACTCTTATTATTATCAATCTAACTCATATTATTAGCCATATTATGCTTAAATGACCGATAGAATGAGAATTACTATACTCACTACTCTTAGTATTATCACTCTAACCTCATATTATTAGCCATATTATGCATGTATGATCGAGAGAACGACAATTACTATACTTATTACTCTTATTATTCATCAATCTAACTCATATTATAGCCTATTATGCTTATATGATCGATAGAACGACAATTACTGTCGTTATTACTCTTATTATTATCAATCTACTCATATTATTAGCCGTATTATGCTTATATGATCGATAGAACGAGAATTACATACTCACTACTCTTAGTATTATCAATCTAACTCATATTATTAGCCATATTATGCTTATATTATCGATAGAACGACAATTACTATACCTTATTACTGTTATTATTATCAATCTAACTCATATTATTAGCCATCTTATGCTTATATGATCGATAGAACGAGAATTACTATACCCACTACTCTTAGTATTATCAATCTAACTCATATTATTAGCCATATTATGCTTATATGCTCGATAGAACGACAATTACTATACTTATTACTCTTATTATTATGAATCCTACACTCATATTAATAACCATATTATGCCGATATGATCGATAGAACTACTATTACTATACTCATTACTCTTATTATTATCAATCTAACTCATATTATTAGCCATATTATGCTTATATTACTCGATAGAACGACAATTACCTATACATATTACTGTTATTATTATCAATCTGACTCATATTATTAGCCATATTATGCTTATATGATCGATAGAACGACAATTACTATACTTATTACTCTTATTATTATGAATCTAACTCATATTATTAACTATATTATGCCGATATGATCGATAGAACTACAATTACTATACTCATTACTCTTATTATTATCAATCTAACTCATATTATTAGCCCATATTATGCTTATATGATCGATAGAACGAGAATTACTATACTCACTACTCTTACGTATTATCAATCTAACTCATATTATTAGCCATATTATGCTTATATTATCGATAGAACGACAATTACTATACATATTACTGTTATTATTTATCAATCTAACTGTATTATTAGCCATATTATGCTTATATGATCGATAGAATGAGAATTACTATACTCACTACTCTTAGTATTATCACTCTAACTCATATTATTAGCCTTATTATGCCTATATGATCGATAGAACGACAATTACTGTAGTTATTACTCTTATTATTATCAATCTAACTCGTATTATTAGCCATATTATGCTTATATGATCGATAGAACGACAATTACTATACTTATTACTGTTATTATTATCAATCTAACTCATATTATTAGCCATATTATGCTTATATGATCGATAGAATGAGAATTACTATACTCACTACTCTTAGTATTATCACTCTAACTCATATTATTAGCCATATTATGCTTATATGATCGAGAGAACGACAATTACTATACTTATTACTCTTATTATTATCAATCTAACTCATATTATTAGCCATATTATGCTTATATGATCGATAGAACGACAATTACTATACTTATTACTCTTATTATTATGAATCTAACTCATATTATTAACCCATATTATGCCGATATGATCGATAGAACGACCAATTACTATACTCACTACTCTTAGTATTATCAATCTAACTTATATTATTAGCCATATTATGCTTATATTATCGATAGAACGACAATTCCTATACTTATTACTGTTATTATTATCAATCTAACTCATATTATTAGACATATTATGCTTATATGATCGATAGAACGACAATTACTATACTTATTACTCTTATTATTATGAATCTAACTCATATTATTAACCATATTATGCCGATATGATCGATAGAACTACAATTACTATACCTCATTACTCTTATTATTATCAATCTAACTCATATTATTAGCCATATTATGCTTATATGATCGATAGAACGAGAATTACTATACTCACTACTCTTAGTATTATCAATCTAACTCATATTATTAGCCATATTATGCTTATATTATCGATAGAACGACAATTACTATACATATTACTGTTATTATTATCAATCTAACTCATATTACTTAGCCATATTATGCTTATATGATCGATAGAACGACAATTACTATAGTTATTACTCTTATTATTATGAAACCTAACTCATATTATTAACCATATTATGCCGATATGATCGATAGAACTACAATTACTATACTCATTACTCTTATTATTATCAATCTAACTCATATATTAGCCATATTATGCTTAAATGACCGATAGAATGAGAATTACTATACTCACTACTCTTAGTATTATCACTCTAACTCATATTATTAGCCCATATTATGCTTGTATGATCGAGAGAACGACCAATTACTATACTTATTACTCTTATTATTATCAATCTAACTCATATTATTAGCCTTATTATGCTTATATGATCGATAGAACGACAATTACTGTCGTTATTACTCTTATTATTATCAATCTAACTCATATTATTAGCCATATTATGCTTATATGATCGATAGAACGAGAATTACCATACTCACTACTCATAGTATTATCAATCTAACTCATATTATTAGCCATATTATGCTTATATGATCGATAGAACGACAATTACTATACTTATTACTCTTATTATTCTGAATCTAACTCATATTATTAACCATATTATGCCGATATGATCGATAGAACTACTATTACTACTACTCATTACTCTTATTATTATCAATCTAACTCATATTATTAGCCATATTATGCTTATATGATCGATAGAACGAGAATTACTATACTCACTACACGTAGTATTATCAATCTAACTCATATTATTAGCCATATTATGCTTCTATTATCGATAGAACGACAATTACTATACATATTACTGTTATTATTATCAATCTGACTCATATTATTAGCCATATTATGCTTATATGATCGATAGAACGACAATTACTATACTTATTACTCTTATTATTATGAATCTAACTCATATTATTAACTATATTATGCCGATATGATCGATAGAACTACAATTACTATACTCATTACTCTTATTATTATCAATCTAACTCATATTATTAGCCATATTATGCTTATATGATCGATAGAACGAGACTTACTATACTCACTACTCTTAGTATTATCAATCTAACTCATATTTTCAGCCATATTATGCTTATATTATCGATAGAACGACAATTACTATACATATTACTGTTATTATTATCAATCTAACTCATATAATTAGCCATATTATGCTTATATGATCGATAGAACGACAATTACTATACTTATTACGCTTATTATTACCGATTCTAACTCATATTATTTACCATATTATACCGATATGATCGATAGAACTACAATTACTATACTCATTACTCTTATTATTATCAATCTAACTCATATTATTAGCCATATTATGCTTATATGATCGATAGAACGAGAATTACTATACTCACTACTCTTAGTATTATCAATCTAACTCATATTATTAGCCATATTATGCTTATATTATCGATAGAACGACAATTACTATACATGTTACTGTTATTATTATCAATCTAACTCATATTATTGGCCATATTATGCTTAAATGATCGATAGAACGACAATTACTGTAGTTATTACTCTTATTATATCAATCTAACTCATATTATTAGCCATATTATGCTTATATGATCGATAGAACGACAATTACTATACTCACTACTCTTAGTATTATCAATCTAACTTATATTATTAGCCATATTATGCTTATATTATCGATAGAACGACAATTCCTATACTTATTACTGTTATTATTATCAATCTAACTCATATTATTAGCCATATTATGCTTATATGATCGATAGAACGAGAATTACTATACTCACTACTCTTAATATTATCAATCTAACTCATATAATTAGACATATTATGCTTATATGATCGATAGACGACAATTACTATACTTATTACTCTTATTATTATGAATCTAACTCATATTATTAACCATATTATGCCGATATGATCGATAGAACTACAATTACTATACTCATTACTCTTATTATTATCAATCTAACTCATATTATTAGCCATATTATGCTTATATGATCGATAGAACGAGAATTACTATACTCACTACTCTTAGTATTATCAATCTAACTCATATTATTAGCCATATTATGCTTATATGATCGATAGAACGACAAAAACTATACTTATTACTCTTATTATTATCAATCTAACCCATATTATTAGCCATATTATGCTTATATGATCGATAGAACGAGAATTACTATACTCATTACTCTTATTATTATCAATCTAACTCATATTATTAGCCATATTATGCTTAAATGACCGATAGAATGAGAATTACTATACTCACTACTCCTTAGTATTATCACTCTAACTCATATTATTAGCCATATTATGCTTATATGATCGATAGAACGACAAATACTATACTTATTACTCTTATTATTATCAATCTAACCCATATTATTAGCCATATTATGCTTATATGATCGATAGAACGAGAATTACTATACTCACTACTCTTAGTATTATCAATCTAACTCATATTATTAGCCATATTATGACTATATTATCGATAGAACGACAATTACTATACTTATTACTGTTATTATTATCAATCTAACTCATATTATTAGCCATATTATGCTTAAATGATCGATAGATCTACAATTACTATACTCATTACTCTTATTATTATCAATCTAACTCGTATTATTAGCCCATATTATGCTTACATGATCGATAGAACGACAAACACTATACTTATTACTCTTATTATTATCAATCTAACTCATATTATT
Source organism: Megachile rotundata (assembly GCF_050947335.1). Classification (NCBI taxonomy): domain Eukaryota; kingdom Metazoa; phylum Arthropoda; class Insecta; order Hymenoptera; family Megachilidae; genus Megachile; species Megachile rotundata. The sequence goes on along the minus strand of NW_027473555.1, from coordinate 219,656 downwards.
AGCCATATTATGCTTAAATGATCGATAGATCTACAATTACTATACTCATTACTCTTATTATTATCAATCTAAACTCATATTATTAACCATATTATGCCGATATGATCGATAGAACTACAATTACTATACTCATTACTCTTATTATTATCAATCTAACTCATATTATTAGCCATATTATGCTTATATGATCGATAGAACGAGAATTACTATACTCACTACTCTTAGTATTATCAATCTAACTCATATTATTAGCCATATTATGCTTGTATGATCGAGAGAACCGACAATTACTATACTTATTACTCTTATTATTATCAATCTAACTCATATTATTAGCCTTATTATGCTTATATGATCGATAGAACGACAATTACTGTAGTTATTACTCTTATTATTATCAATCTAACTCATATTATTAGCCATATTAAGCTTATATGATCGATAGAACGAGAATTACCATACTCACTACTCTTAGTATTATCAATCTAACTCATATTATTAGCCATATTATGCTTATATTATCGATAGAACGACAATTACTATACTTATTACTGTTATTATTATCAATCTAACTCATATTATTAGAGTTAGATTGATAATAATAACAGTAATAAGTATAGTAATTGTCGTTCTATCGATAATATAAGCATAATATGGCTAATAATATGAGTTAGATTGATAATACTAAGAGTAGTGAGTATGGTAATTCTCGTTCTATCGATCATATAAGCATAATATGGCTAATAATATGAGTTAGATTGATAATAATAAGAGTAATAACTACAGTAATTGTCGTTCTATCGATCATATAAGCATAATAAGGCTAATAATATGAGTTAGATTGATAATAATAAGAGTAATAAGTATAGTAATTGTCGTTCTCTCGATCATACAAGCATAATATGGCTAATAATATGAGTTAGATTGATAATACTAAGAGTAGTGAGTATAGTAATTCTCGTTCTATCGCTCATATAAGCATAATATGGCTAATAATATGAGTTAGATTGATAATAATAAGAGTAATGAGTATAGTAATTGTAGTTCTATCGATCATATCGGCATAATATGGTTAATAATATGAGTTAGATTGATAATAATAAGAGTAATGAGTATAGTAATTGTAGATCTATCGATCATTTAAGCATAATATGGCTAATAATATGAGTTAGATTGATAATACTAAGAGTAATAAGTATAGTGTTTGTCGTTCTATCGATCATGTAAGCATAATATGGCTAATAATACGAGTTAGATTGATAATAATAAGAGTAATGAGTATAGTAATTGTAGATCTATCGATCATTTAAGCATAATATGGCTAATAATATGAGTTAGATTGATAATAATAACAGTAATAAGTATAGTAATTGTCGTTCTATCGATAATATAGTCATAATATGGCTAATAATATGAGTTAGATTGATAATACTAAGAGTAGTGAGTATAGTAATTCTCGTTCTATCGATCATATAAGCATAATATGGCTAATAATATGGGTTAGATTGATAATAATAGAGTAATAAGTATAGTATTTGTCGTTCTATCGATCATATAAGCATAATATGGCTAATAATATGAGTTAGAGTGATAATACTAAGAGTAGTGAGTATAGTAATTCTCATTCTATCGGTCATTTAAGCATAATATGGCTAATAATATGAGTTAGATTGATAATAATAAGAGTAATGAGTATAGTAATTCTCGTTCTATCGATCATATAAGCATAATATGGCTAATAATATGGTTAGATTGATAATAATAAGAGTAATAAGTATAGTTTTTGTCGTTCTATCGATCATATAAGCATAATATGGCTAATAATATGAGTTAGATTGATAATACTAAGAGTAGTGAGTATAGTAATTCTCGTTCTATCGATCATATAAGCATAATATGGCTAATAATATGAGTTAGATTGATAATAATAAGAGTAATGAGTATAGTAATTGTAGTTCTATCGATCATATCGGCATAATATGGTTAATAATATGAGTTAGATTCATAATAATAAGAGTAATAAGTATAGTAATTGTCGTTCTATCGATCATATAAGCATAATATGTCTAATAATATGAGTTAGATTGATAATATTAAGAGTAGTGAGTATAGTAATTCTCGTTCTATCGATCATATAAGCATAATATGGCTAATAATATGAGTTAGATTGATAATAATAACAGTAATAAGTATAGGAATTGTCGTTCTATCGATAATATAAGCATAATATGGCTAATAATATAAGTTAGATTGATAATACTAAGAGTAGTGAGTATAGTAATTGTCGTTCTATCGATCATATAAGCATAATATGGCTAATAATATGAGTTAGATTGATAATAATAAGAGTAATAACTACAGTAATTGTCGTTCTATCGATCATTTAAGCATAATATGGCCAATAATATGAGTTAGATTGATAATAATAACAGTAACATGTATAGTAATTGTCGTTCTATCGATAATATAAGCATAATATGGCTAATAATATGAGTTAGATTGATAATACTAAGAGTAGTGAGTATAGTAATTCTCGTTCTATCGATCATATAAGCATAATATGGCTAATAATATGAGTTAGATTGATAATAATAAGAGTAATGAGTATAGTAATTGTAGTTCTATCGATCATATCGGTATAATATGGTAAATAATATGAGTTAGAATCGTAATAATAAGCGTAATAAGTATAGTAATTGTCGTTCTATCGATCATATAAGCATAATATGGCTAATTATATGAGTTAGATTGATAATAATAACAGTAATATGTATAGTAATTGTCGTTCTATCGATAATATAAGCATAATATGGCTGAAAATATGAGTTAGATTGATAATACTAAGAGTAGTGAGTATAGTAATTCTCGTTCTATCGATCATATAAGCATAATATGGCTAATAATATGAGTTAGATTGATAATAATAAGAGTAATGAGTATAGTAATTGTAGTTCTATCGATCATATCGGCATAATATAGTTAATAATATGAGTTAGATTCATAATAATAAGAGTAATAAGTATAGTAATTGTCGTTCTATCGATCATATAAGCATAATATGGCTAATAATATGAGTCAGATTGATAATAATAACAGTAATATGTATAGTAATTGTCGTTCTATCGATAATATAAGCATAATATGGCTAATAATATGAGTTAGATTGATAATACTACGTGTAGTGAGTATAGTAATTCTCGTTCTATCGATCATATAAGCATAATATGGCTAATAATATGAGTTAGATTGATAATAATAAGAGTAATGAGTATAGTAATAGTAGTTCTATCGATCATATCGGCATAATATGGTTAATAATATGAGTTAGATTCATAATAATAAGAGTAATAAGTATAGTAATTGTCGTTCTATCGATCATATAAGCATAATATGGCTAATAATATGAGTTAGATTGATAATACTAAGAGTAGTGAGTATGGTAATTCTCGTTCTATCGATCATATAAGCATAATATGGCTAATAATATGAGTTAGATTGATAATAATAAGAGTAATAACGACAGTAATTGTCGTTCTATCGATCATATAAGCATAATAAGGCTAATAATATGAGTTAGATTGATAATAATAAGAGTAATAAGTATAGTAATTGTCGTTCTCTCGATCATACAAGCATAATATGGCTAATAATATGAGTTAGAGTGATAATACTAAGAGTAGTGAGTATAGTAATTCTCATTCTATCGGTCATTTAAGCATAATATGGCTAATAATATGAGTTAGATTGATAATAATAAGAGTAATGAGTATAGTAATTGTAGTTCTATCGATCATATCGGCATAATATGGTTAATAATATGAGTTAGTTTCATAATAATAAGAGTAATAACTATAGTAATTGTCGTTCTATCGATCATATAAGCATAATATGGCTAATAATATGAGTTAGATTGATAATAATAACAGTAATATGTATAGTAATTGTCGTTCTATCGATAATATAAGCATAATATGGCTAATAATATGAGTTAGATTGATAATACTAAGAGTAGTGAGTATAGTAATTCTCGTTCTATCGATCATATAAGCATAATATGGCTAATAATATGAGTTAGATTGATAATAATAAGAGTAATGAGTATAGTAATTGTAGTTCTATCGATCATATCGGCATAATATGGTTAATAATATGAGTTAGATTCATAATAATAAGAGTAATAAGTATAGTAATTGTCGTTCTATCGATCATATAAGCATAATATGTCTAATAATATGAGTTAGATTGATAATAATAACAGTAATAAGTATAGGAATTGTCGTTCTATCGATAATATAAGCATAATATGGCTAATAATATAAGTTAGATTGATAATACTAAGAGTAGTGAGTATAGTAATTGTCGTTCTATCGATCATATCGGCATAATATGGTTAATAATATGAGTTAGATTCATAATAATAAGAGTAATAAGTATAGTAATTGTCGTTCTATCGATCATATAAGCATAATATGGCTAATAATATGAGTTAGATTGATAATAATAAGAGTAATAAGTATAGTAATTGTCGTTCTCTCGATCATATAAGCATAATATGGCTAATAATATGAGTTAGAGTGATAATACTAAGAGTAGTGAGTATAGTAATTCTCATTCTATCGATCATATAAGCATAATATGGCTAATAATATGAGTTAGATTGATAATAATAACAGTAATAAGTATAGTAATTGTCGTTCTATCGATCATATAAGCATAATATGGCTAATAATACGAGTTAGATTGATAATAATAAGAGTAATAACTACAGTAATTGTCGTTCTATCGATCATATAGGCATAATAAGGCTAATAATATGAGTTAGAGTGATAATACTAAGAGTAGTGAGTATAGTAATTCTCATTCTATCGATCATATAAGCATAATATGGCTAATAATACGAGTTAGATTGATAATAATAACAGTAATATGTATAGTAATTGTCGTTCTATCGATAATATAAGCATAATATGGCTAATAATATGAGTTAGATTGATAATACTAAGAGTAGTGAGTATAGTAATTCTCGTTCTATCGATCATATAAGCATAATATGGCTAATAATATGAGTTAGATTGATAATAATAAGAGTAATGAGTATAGTAATTGTAGTTCTATCGATCATATCGGCATAATATAGTTAATAATATGAGTTAGATTCATAATAATAAGAGTAATAAGTATAGTAATTGTCGTTCTATCGATCATATAAGCATAATATGGCTAATAATATGAGTCAGATTGATAATAATAACAGTAATATGTATAGTAATTGTCGTTCTATCGATAATATAAGCATAATATGGCTAATAATATGAGTTAGATTGATAATAATAAGAGTAATGAGTATAGTAATAGTAGTTCTATCGATCATATCGGCATAATATGGTTAATAATATGAGTTAGATTCATAATAATAAGAGTAATAAGTATAGTAATTGTCGTTCTATCGATCATATAAGCATAATATGGCTAATAATATGAGTTAGATTGATAATACTAAGAGTAGTGGGTATAGTAATTCTCGTTCTATCGATCATATAAGCATAATATGGCTAATAATATGAGTTAGATTGATAATAATAACAGTAATAAGTATAGTAATTGTCGTTCTATCGATAATATAAGCATAATATGGCTAATAATATGAGTTAGATTGATAATACTAAGAGTAGTGAGTATGGTAATTCTCGTTCTATCGATCATATAAGCATAATACGGCTAATAATATGAGTTAGATTGATAATAATAAGAGTAATAACGACAGTAATTGTCGTTCTATCGATCATATAAGCATAATAAGGCTAATAATATGAGTTAGATTGATAATAATAAGAGTAATAAGTATAGTAATTGTCGTTCTCTCGATCATACATGCATAATATGGCTAATAATATGAGTTAGAGTGATAATACTAAGAGTAGTGAGTATAGTAATTCTCATTCTATCGGTCATTTAAGCATAATATGGCTAATAATATGAGTTAGATTGATAATAATAAGAGTAATGAGTATAGTAATTGTAGTTCTATCGATCATATCGGCATAATATGGTTAATAATATGAGTTAGATTCATAATAATAAGAGTAATAAGTATAGTAATTGTCGTTCTATCGATCATATAAGCATAATATGGCTAATAATATGAGTTAGATTGATAATAATAACAGTAATATGTATAGTAATTGTCGTTCTATCGATAATATAAGCATAATATGGCTAATAATATGAGTTAGATTGATAATACTAAGAGTAGTGAGTATAGTAATTCTCGTTCTATCGATCATATAAGCATAATATGGCTAATAATATGAGTTAGATTGATAATAATAAGAGTAATGAGTATAGTAATTGTAGTTCTATCGATCATATCGGCATAATATGGTTAATAATATGAGTTAGATTCATAATAATAAGAGTAATAAGTATAGTAATTGTCGTTCTATCGATCATATAAGCATAATATGTCTAATAATATGAGTTAGATTGATAATAATAACAGTAATAAGTATAGGAATTGTCGTTCTATCGATAATATAAGCATAATATGGCTAATAATATAAGTTAGATTGATAATACTAAGAGTAGGGAGTATAGTAATTGTCGTTCTATCGATCATATAAGCATAATATGGCTAATAATATGAGTTAGATTGATAATAATAAGAGTAATAAGTATAGTGTTTGTCGTTCTATCGATCATGTAAGCATAATATGGCTAATAATACGAGTTAGATTGATAATAATAAGAGTAATGAGTATAGTAATTGTAGATCTATCGATCATTTAAGCATAATATGGCTAATAATATGAGTTAGATTGATAATAATAACAGTAATAAGTATAGTAATTGTCGTTCTATCGATAATATAGTCATAATATGGCTAATAATATGAGTTAGATTGATAATACTAAGAGTAGTGAGTATAGTAATTCTCGTTCTATCGATCATATAAGCATAATATGGCTAATAATATGGGTTAGATGATAATAATAAGAGTAATAAGTATAGTATTTGTCGTTCTATCGATCATATAAGCATAATATGGCTAATAATATGAGTTAGATTGATAATAATAAGAGTAATGAGTATAGTAATTGTAGTTCTATCGATCATATAAGCATAATATGGCTAATAATATGAGTTAGATTGATAATAATAAGAGTAATGAGTATAGTAATTGTAGTTCTATCGATCATATCGGCATAATATGGTTAATAATATGAGTTAGATTCATAATAATAAGAGTAATAAGTATAGTAATTGTCGTTCTATCGATCATATAAGCATAATATGTCTAATAATATGAGTTAGATTGATAATATTAAGAGTAGTGAGTATAGTAATTCTCGTTCTATCGATCATATAAGCATAATATGGCTAATAATATGAGTTAGATTGATAATAATAACAGTAATAAGTATAGGAATTGTCGTTCTATCGATAATATAAGCATAATATGGCTAATAATATAAGTTAGATTGATAATACTAAGAGTAGTGAGTATAGTAATTGTCGTTCTATCGATCATATAAGCATAATATGGCTAATAATATGAGTTAGATTGATAATAATAAGAGTAATAACTACAGTAATTGTCGTTCTATCGATCATTTAAGCATAATATGGCCAATAATATGAGTTAGATTGATAATAATAACAGTAACATGTATAGTAATTGTCGTTCTATCGATAATATAAGCATAATATGGCTAATAATATGAGTTAGATTGATAATACTAAGAGTAGTGAGTATAGTAATTCTCGTTCTATCGATCATATAAGCATAATATGGCTAATAATATGAGTTAGATTGATAATAATAAGAGTAATGAGTATAGTAATTGTAGTTCTATCGATCATATCGGTATAATATGGTTAATAATATGAGTTAGATTCGTAATAATAAGCGTAATAAGTATAGTAATTGTCGTTCTATCGATCATATAAGCATAATATGTCTAATAATATGAGTTAGATTGATAATATTAAGAGTAGTGAGTATAGTAATTCTCGTTCTATCGATCATATAAGCATAATATGGCTAATAATATGAGTTAGATTGATAATAATAACAGTAATAAGTATAGGAATTGTCGTTCTATCGATAATATAAGCATAATATGGCTAATAATATAAGTTAGATTGATAATACTAAGAGTAGTGAGTATAGTAATTGTCGTTCTATCGATCATATAAGCATAATAAGGCTAATAATATGAGTTAGATTGATAATAATAAGAGTAATAAGTATAGTAATTGTCGTTCTCTCGATCATACAAGCATAATATGGCTAATAATATGAGTTAGAGTGATAATACTAAGAGTAGTGAGTATAGTAATTCTCATTCTATCGGTCATTTAAGCATAATATGGCTAATAATATGAGTTAGATTGATAATAATAAGAGTAATGAGTATAGTGATTGTAGTTCTATCGATCATATCGGCATAATATGGTTAATAATATGAGTTAGATTCATATTAATAAGAGTAATAAGTATAGTAATTGTCGTTCTATCGATCATATAAGCATAATATGGCTAATAATATGAGTTAGATTGATAATAATAACAGTAATATGTATAGTAATTGTCGTTCTATCGATAATATAAGCATAATATGGCTAATAATATGAGTTAGATTGATAATACTAAGAGTAGTGAGTATAGTAATTCTCGTTCTATCGATCATATAAGCATAATATGGCTAATAATATGAGTTAGATTGATAATAATAAGAGTAATGAGTATAGTAATTGTAGTTCTATCGATCATATCGGCATAATATGGTTAATAATATGAGTTAGATTCATAATAATAAGAGTAATAAGTATAGTAATTGTCGTTCTATCGATCATATAAGCATAATATGTCTAATAATATGAGTTAGATTGATAATATTAAGAGTAGTGAGTATAGTAATTCTCGTTCTATCGATCATATAAGCATAATATGGCTAATAATATGAGTTAGATTGATAATAATAACAGTAATAAGTATAGGAATTGTCGTTCTATCGATAATATAAGCATAATATGGCTAATAATATAAGTTAGATTGATAATACTAAGAGTAGTGAGTATAGTAATTGTCGTTCTATCGATCATATAAGCATAATATGGCTAATAATATGAGTTAGATTGATAATAATAAGAGTAATAAGTATAGTGTTTGTCGTTCTATCGATCATGTAAGCATAATATGGCTAATAATACGAGTTAGATTGATAATAATAAGAGTAATGAGTATAGTAATTGTAGATCTATCGATCATTTAAGCATAATATGGCTAATAATATGAGTTAGATTGATAATAATAACAGTAATAAGTATAGTAATTGTCGTTCTATCGATAATATAGTCATAATATGGCTAATAACATGAGTTAGATTGATAATACTAAGAGTAGTGAGTATAGTAATTCTCGTTCTATCGATCATATAAGCATAATATGGCTAATAATATGGGTTAGATTGATAATAATAAGAGTAATAAGTATAGTATTTGTCGTTCTATCGATCATATAAGCATAATATGGCTAATAATATGAGTTAGATTGATAATACTAAGAGTAGTGAGTATAGTAATTCTCGTTCTATCGATCATATAAGCATAATATGGCTAATAATATGAGTTAGATTGATAATAATAAGAGTAATGAGTATAGTAATTGTAGTTCTATCGATCATATCGGCATAATATGGTTAATAATATGAGTTAGATTCATAATAATAAGAGTAATAAGTATAGTAATTGTCGTTCTATCGATCATATAAGCATAATATGTCTAATAATATGAGTTAGATTGATAATATTAAGAGTAGTGAGTATAGTAATTCTCGTTCTATCGATCATATAAGCATAATATGGCTAATAATATGAGTTAGATTGATAATAATAACAGTAATAAGTATAGGAATTGTCGTTCTATCGATAATATAAGCATAATATGGCTAATAATATAAGTTAGATTGATAATACTAAGAGTAGTGAGTATAGTAATTGTCGTTCTATCGATCATATAAGCATAATATGGCTAATAATATGAGTTAGATTGATAATAATAAGAGTAATAACTACAGTAATTGTCGTTCTATCGATCATTTAAGCATAATATGGCCAATAATATGAGTTAGATTGATAATAATAACAGTAACATGTATAGTAATTGTCGTTCTATCTATAATATAAGCATAATATGGCTAATAATATGAGTTAGATTGATAATACTAAGAGTAGTGAGTATAGTAATTCTCGTTCTATCGATCATATAAGCATAATATGGCTAATAATATGAGTTAGATTGATAATAATAAGAGTAATGAGTATAGTAATTGTAGTTCTATCGATCATATCGGTATAATATGGTTAATAATATGAGTTAGATTCGTAATAATAAGCGTAATAAGTATAGTAATTGTCGTTCTATCGATCATATAAGCATAATATGGCTAATTATATGAGTTAGATTGATAATAATAACAGTAATATGTATAGTAATTGTCGTTCTATCGATAATATAAGCATAATATGGCTAATAATATGAGTTAGATTGATAATACTAAGAGTAGTGAGTATAGTAATTCTCGTTCTATCGATCATATAAGCATAATATGGCTAATAATATGAGTTAGATTGATAATAATAAGAGTAATGAGTATAGTAATTGTAGTTCTATCGATCATATCGGCATAATATGGTTAATAATATGAGTTAGATTCATAATAATAAGAGTAATAAGTATAGTAATTGTCGTTCTATCGATCATATAAGCATAATATGTCTAATAATATGAGTTAGATTGATAATATTAAGAGTAGTGAGTATAGTAATTCTCGTTCTATCGATCATATAAGCATAATATGGCTAATAATATGAGTTAGATTGATAATAATAACAGTAATAAGTATAGGAATTGTCGTTCTATCGATAATATAAGCATAATATGGCTAATAATATAAGTTAGATTGATAATACTAAGAGTAGTGAGTATAGTAATTGTCGTTCTATCGATCATATAAGCATAATATGGCTAATAATATGAGTTAGATTGATAATAATAAGAGTAATAAGTATAGTGTTTGTCGTTCTATCGATCATGTAAGCATAATATGGCTAATAATACGAGTTAGATTGATAATAATAAGAGTAATGAGTATAGTAATTGTAGATCTATCGATCATTTAAGCATAATATGGCTAATAATATGAGTTAGATTGATAATAATAACAGTAATAAGTATAGTAATTGTCGTTCTATCGATAATATAGTCATAATATGGCTAATAACATGAGTTAGATTGATAATACTAAGAGTAGTGAGTATAGTAATTCTCGTTCTATCGATCATATAAGCATAATATGGCTAATAATATGGGTTAGATTGATAATAATAAGAGTAATAAGTATAGTATTTGTCGTTCTATCGATCATATAAGCATAATATGGCTAATAATATGAGTTAGATTGATAATACTAAGAGTAGTGAGTATAGTAATTCTCGTTCTATCGATCATATAAGCATAATATGGCTAATAATATGAGTTAGATTGATAATAATAAGAGTAATGAGTATAGTAATTGTAGTTCTATCGATCATATCGGCATAATATGGTTAATAATATGAGTTAGATTCATAATAATAAGAGTAATAAGTATAGTAATTGTCGTTCTATCGATCATATAAGCATAATATGTCTAATAATATGAGTTAGATTGATAATATTAAGAGTAGTGAGTATAGTAATTCTCGTTCTATCGATCATATAAGCATAATATGGCTAATAATATGAGTTAGATTGATAATAATAACAGTAATAAGTATAGGAATTGTCGTTCTATCGATAATATAAGCATAATATGGCTAATAATATAAGTTAGATTGATAATACTAAGAGTAGTGAGTATAGTAATTGTCGTTCTATCGATCATATAAGCATAATATGGCTAATAATATGAGTTAGATTGATAATAATAAGAGTAATAACTACAGTAATTGTCGTTCTATCGATCATTTAAGCATAATATGGCCAATAATATGAGTTAGATTGATAATAATAACAGTAACATGTATAGTAATTGTCGTTCTATCGATAATATAAGCATAATATGGCTAATAATATGAGTTAGATTGATAATACTAAGAGTAGTGAGTATAGTAATTCTCGTTCTATCGATCATATAAGCATAATATGGCTAATAATATGAGTTAGATTGATAATAATAAGAGTAATGAGTATAGTAATTGTAGTTCTATCGATCATATCGGTATAATATGGTTAATAATATGAGTTAGATTCGTAATAATAAGCGTAATAAGTATAGTAATTGTCGTTCTATCGATCATATAAGCATAATATGGCTAATTATATGAGTTAGATTGATAATAATAACAGTAATATGTATAGTAATTGTCGTCCTATCGATAATATAAGCATAATATGGCTAATAATATGAGTTAGATTGATAATACTAAGAGTAGTGAGTATAGTAATTCTCGTTCTATCGATCATATAAGCATAATATGGCTAATAATATGAGTTAGATTGATAATAATAAGAGTAATGAGTATAGTAATTGTAGTTCTATCGATCATATCGGCATAATATGGTTAATAATATGAGTTAGATTCATAATAATAAGAGTAATAAGTATAGTAATTGTCGTTCTATCGATCATATAAGCATAATATGGCTAATAATATGAGTTAGATTGATAATAATAAGAGTAATAACTACAGTAATTGTCGTTCTATCGATCATTTAAGCATAATATGGCCAATAATATGAGTTAGATTGATAATAATAACAGTAACATGTATAGTAATTGTCGTTCTATCTATAATATAAGCATAATATGGCTAATAATATGAGTTAGATTGATAATACTAAGAGTAGTGAGTATAGTAATTCTCGTTCTATCGATCATATAAGCATAATATGGCTAATAATATGAGTTAGATTGATAATAATAAGAGTAATGAGTATAGTAATTGTAGTTCTATCGATCATATCGGTATAATATGGTTAATAATATGAGTTAGATTCGTAATAATAAGCGTAATAAGTATAGTAATTGTCGTTCTATCGATCATATAAGCATAATATGGCTAATTATATGAGTTAGATTGATAATAATAACAGTAATATGTATAGTAATTGTCGTTCTATCGATAATATAAGCATAATATGGCTAATAATATGAGTTAGATTGATAATACTAAGAGTAGTGAGTATAGTAATTCTCGTTCTATCGATCATATAAGCATAATATGGCTAATAATATGAGTTAGATTGATAATAATAACAGTAATAAGTATAGGAATTGTCGTTCTATCGATAATATAAGCATAATATGGCTAATAATATAAGTTAGATTGATAATACTAAGAGTAGTGAGTATAGTAATTGTCGTTCTATCGATCATATAAGCATAATATGGCTAATAATATGAGTTAGATTGATAATAATAAGAGTAATAAGTATAGTGTTTGTCGTTCTATCGATCATGTAAGCATAATATGGCTAATAATACGAGTTAGATTGATAATAATAAGAGTAATGAGTATAGTAATTGTAGATCTATCGATCATTTAAGCATAATATGGCTAATAATATGAGTTAGATTGATAATACTAAGAGTAGTGAGTATAGTAATTCTCGTTCTATCGATCATATAAGCATAATATGGCTAATAATATGAGTTAGATTGATAATAATAAGAGTAATGAGTATAGTAATTGTAGTTCTATCGATCATATCGGTATAATATGGTTAATAATATGAGTTAGATTCGTAATAATAAGCGTAATAAGTATAGTAATTGTCGTTCTATCGATCATATAAGCATAATATGGCTAATTATATGAGTTAGATTGATAATAATAACAGTAATATGTATAGTAATTGTCGTCCTATCGATAATATAAGCATAATATGGCTAATAATATGAGTTAGATTGATAATACTAAGAGTAGTGAGTATAGTAATTCTCGTTCTATCGATCATATAAGCATAATATGGCTAATAATATGAGTTAGATTGATAATAATAAGAGTAATGAGTATAGTAATTGTAGTTCTATCGATCATATCGGCATAATATGGTTAATAATATGAGTTAGATTCATAATAATAAGAGTAATAAGTATAGTAATTGTCGTTCTATCGATCATATAAGCATAATATGGCTAATAATATGAGTTAGATTGATAATGCTAAGAGTAGTGAGTATAGTAATTCTCGTTCTATCGATCATATAAGCATAATATGGCTAATAATATGAGTTAGATTGATAATATAACAGTAATAAGTATAGTAATTGTCGTTCTATCGATAATATAAGCATAATATGGCTAATAATATGAGTTAGATTGATAATACTAAGAGTAGTGAGTATAGTAATTCTCGTTCTATCGATCATATAAGCATAATATGGCTAATAATATGAGTTAGATTGATAATAATAAGAGTGATAACTACAGTAATTGTCGTTCTATCGATCATATAAGCATAATAAGGCTAATAATATGAGTTAGATTGATAATAATAAGAGTAATAAGTATAGTAATTGTCGTTCTCTCGATCATACAAGCATAATATGGCTAATAATATGAGTTAGAGTGATAATACTAAGAGTAGTGAGTATAGTAATTCTCATTCTATCGATCATTTAAGCATAATATGGCTAATAATATGAGTTAGATTGATAATAATAACAGTAATAAGTATAGTAATTGTCGTTCTATCGATAATATAACCATAATATGGCTAATAATATGAGTTAGATTGATAATACTAAGAGTAGTGAGTATAGTAATTCTCGTTCTATCGATCATATAAGCATAATATGGCTAATAATATGAGTTAGATTGATAGTAATAAGAGTAATAACTACAGTAATTGTCGTTCTATCGATCATATAAGCATAATAAGGCTAATAATATGAGTTAGAGTGATAATACTAAGAGTAGTGAGTATAGTAATTCTCATTCTATCGATCATATAAGCATAATATGGCTAATAATATGAGTTAGATTGATAATAATAAGAGTAATGAGTATAGTAATTGTAGTTCTATCGATCATATCGGCATAATATGGTTAATAATATGAGTTAGATTCATAATAATAAGAGTAATAAGTATAGTAATTGTCGTTCTATCGATCATATAAGCATAATATGGCTAATAATATGAGTTAGATTGATAATAATAAGAGTAATAAGTATAGTAATTGTCGTTCTCTCGATCATATAAGCATAATATGGCTAATAATATGAGTTAGAGTGATAATACTAAGAGTAGTGAGTATAGTAATTCTCATTCTATCGATCATATAAGCATAATATGGCTAATAATATGAGTTAGATTGATAATAATAACAGTAATAAGTATAGTAATTGTCGTTCTATCGATCATATAAGCATAATATGGCTAATAATACGAGTTAGATTGATAATAATAAGAGTAATAACTACAGTAATTGTCGTTCTATCGATCATATAGGCATAATAAGGCTAATAATATGAGTTAGAGTGATAATACTAAGAGTAGTGAGTATAGTAATTCTCATTCTATCGATCATATAAGCATAATATGGCTAATAATACGAGTTAGATTGATAATAATAACAGTAATATGTATAGTAATTGTCGTTCTATCGATAATATAAGCATAATATGGCTAATAATATGAGTTAGATTGATAATACTAAGAGTAGTGAGTATAGTAATTCACGTTCTATCGATCATATAAGCATAATATGGCTAATAATATGAGTTAGATTGATAATAATAAGAGTAATGAGTATAGTAATTGTAGTTCTATCGATCATATCGGCATAATATAGTTAATAATATGAGTTAGATTCATAATAATAAGAGTAATAAGTATAGTAATTGTCGTTCTATCGATCATATAAGCATAATATGGCTAATAATATGAGTCAGATTGATAATAATAACAGTAATATGTATAGTAATTGTCGTTCTATCGATAATATAAGCATAATATGGCTAATAATATGAGTTAGATTGATAATACTACGAGTAGTGAGTATAGTAATTCTCGTTCTATCGATCATATAAGCATAATATGGCTAATAATATGAGTTAGATTGATAATAATAAGAGTAATGAGTATAGTAATAGTAGTTCTATCGATCATATCGGCATAATATGGTTAATAATATGAGTTAGATTCATAATAATAAGAGTAATAAGTATAGTAATTGTCGTTCTATTGATCATATAACCATAATATGGCTAATAATATGAGTTAGATTGATAATACTAAGAGTAGTGAGTATAGTAATTCTCGTTCTATCGATCATATAAGCATAATATGGCTAATAATATGAGTTAGATTGATAATAATAACAGTAATAAGTATAGTAATTGTCGTTCTATCGATAATATAAGCATAATATGGCTAATAATATGAGTTAGATTGATAATACTAAGAGTAGTGAGTATGGTAATTCTCGTTCTATCGATCATATAAGCATAATATGGCTAATAATATGAGTTAGATTGATAATAATAAGAGTAATAACTACAGTAATTGTCGTTCTATCGATCATATAAGCATAATAAGGCTAATAATATGAGTTAGATTGATAATAATAAGAGTTATAAGTATAGTAATTGTCGTTCTCTCGATCATACAAGCATAATATGGCTAATAATATGAGTTAGAGTGATAATACTAAGAGTAGTGAGTATAGTAATTCTCATTCTATCGGTCATTTAAGCATAATATGGCTAATAATATGAGTTAGATTGATAATAATAAGAGTAATGAGTATAGTAATTGTAGTTCTATCGATCATATCGGCATAATATGGTTAATAATATGAGTTAGATTCATAATAATAAGAGTAATAAGTATAGTAATTGTCGTTCTATCGATCATATAAGCATAATATGGCTAATAATATGAGTTAGATTGATAATAATAACAGTAATATGTATAGTAATTGTCGTTCTATCGATAATATAAGCATAATATGGCTAATAATATGAGTTAGATTGATAATACTAAGAGTAGTGAGTATAGTAATTCTCGTTCTATCGATCATATAAGCATAATATGGCTAATAATATGAGTTAGATTGATAATAATAAGAGTAATGAGTATAGTAATTGTAGTTCTATCGATCATATCGGCATAATATGGTTAATAATATGAGTTAGATTCATAATAATAAGAGTAATAAGTATAGTAATTGTCGTTCTATCGATCATATAAGCATAATATGTCTAATAATATGAGTTAGATTGATAATATTAAGAGTAGTGAGTATAGTAATTCTCGTTCTATCGATCATATAAGCATAATATGGCTAATAATATGAGTTAGATTGATAATAATAACAGTAATAAGTATAGGAATTGTCGTTCTATCGATAATATAAGCATAATATGGCTAATAATATAAGTTAGATTGATAATACTAAGAGTAGTGAGTATAGTAATTGTCGTTCTATCGATCATATAAGCATAATATGGCTAATAATATGAGTTAGATTGATAATAATAAGAGTAATAAGTATAGTGTTTGTCGTTCTATCGATCATGTAAGCATAATATGGCTAATAATACGAGTTAGATTGATAATAATAAGAGTCATGAGTATAGTAATTGTAGATCTATCGATCATTTAAGCATAATATGGCTAATAATATGAGTTAGATTGATAATAATAACAGTAATAAGTATAGTAATTGTCGTTCTATCGATAATATAGTCATAATATGGCTAATAATATGAGTTAGATTGATAATACTAAGAGTAGTGAGTATAGTAATTCTCGTTCTATCGATCATATAAGCATAATATGGCTAATAATATGGGTTAGATTGATAATAATAAGAGTAATAAGTATAGTATTTGTCGTTCTATCGATCATATAAGCATAATATGGCTAATAATATGAGTTAGATTGATAATAATAAGAGTAATAAGTATAGTAATTGTCGTTCTATCGATCATTTAAGCATAATATGGGTAATAATATGAGTCAGATTGATGATAATAAGAGTAATAAGTATAGTAATTGTCGTTCTATCGATCATTTAAGCATAATATGGCCAATAATATGAGTTAGATTGATAATAATAACAGTAACATGTATAGTAATTGTCGTTCTATCGATAATATAAGCATAATATGGCTAATAATATGAGTTAGATTGATAATACTAAGAGTAGTGAGTATAGTAATTCTCGTTCTATCGATCATATAAGCATAATATGGCTAATAATATGAGTTAGATTGATAATAATAAGAGTAATGAGTATAGTAATTGTAGTTCTATCGATCATATCGGTATAATATGGTTAATAATATGAGTTAGATTCGTAATAATAAGCGTAATAAGTATAGTAATTGTCGTTCTATCGATCATATAAGCATAATATGGCTAATTATATGAGTTAGATTGATAATAATAACAGTAATATGTATAGTAATTGTCGTTCTATCGATAATATAAGCATAATATGGCTAATAATATGAGTTAGATTGATAATACTAAGAGTAGTGAGTATAGTAATTCTCGTTCTATCGATCATATAAGCATAATATGGCTAATAATATGAGTTAGATTGATAATAATAAGAGTAATGAGTATAGTAATTGTAGTTCTATCGATCATATCGGCATAATATGGTTAATAATATGAGTTAGATTGATAATACTAAGAGTAGTGAGTATAGTAATTCTCGTTCTATCGATCATATAAGCATAATATGGCTAATAATATGAGTTAGATTGATAATAATAAGAGTAATAACTACAGTAATTGTCGTTCTATCGATCATATAAGCATAATAAGGCTAATAATATGAGTTAGATTGATAATAATAAGAGTAATAAGTATAGTAATTGTCGTTCTCTCGATCATACAAGCATAATATGGCTAATAATATGAGTTAGAGTGATAATACTAAGAGTAGTGAGTATAGTAATTCTCATTCTATCGATCATTTAAGCATAATATGGCTAATAATATGAGTTAGATTGATAATAATAACAGTAATAAGTATAGTAATTGTCGTTCTATCGATAATATAACCATAATATGGCTAATAATATGCGTTAGATTGATAATACTAAGAGTAGTGAGTATAGTAATTCTCGTTCTATCGATCATATAAGCATAATATGGCTAATAATATGAGTTAGATTGATAGTAATAAGAGTAATAACTACAGTAATTGTCGTTCTATCGATCATATAAGCATAATAAGGCTAATAATATGAGTTAGAGTGATAATACTAAGAGTAGTGAGTATAGTAATTCTCATTCTATCGATCATATAAGCATAATATGGCTAATAATATGAGTTAGATTGATAATAATAAGAGTAATGAGTATAGTAATTGTAGTTCTATCGATCATATCGGCATAATATGGTTAATAATATGAGTTAGATTCATAATAATAAGAGTAATAAGTAGAGTAATTGTCGTTCTATCGATCATATAAGCATAATATGGCTAATAATATGAGTTAGATTGATAATAATAAGAGTAATAAGTATAGTAATTGTCGTTCTCTCGATCATATAAGCATAATATGGCTAATAATATGAGTTAGAGTGATAATACTAAGAGTAGTGAGTATAGTAATTCTCATTCTATCGATCATATAAGCATAATATGGCTAATAATATGAGTTAGATTGATAATAATAACAGTAATATGTATAGTAATTGTCGTTCTATCGATAATATAAGCATAATATGGCTAATAATATGAGTTAGATTGATAATACTAAGAGTAGTGAGTATAGTAATTCTCGTTCTATCGATCATATAAGCATAATATGGCTAATAATATGAGTTAGATTGATAATAATAAGAGTAATATGTATAGTAATTGTCGTTCTATCGATAATATAAGCATAATATGGCTAATAATATGAGTTAGATTGATAATAATAACAGTAATATGTATAGTAATTGTCGTTCTATCGATAATATAAGCATAATATGGCTAATAATATGAGTTAGATTGATAATACTAAGAGTAGTGAGTATAGTAATTCTCGTTCTATCGATAATATAACCATAATATGGCTAATAATATGAGTTAGATTGATAATACTAAGAGTAGTGAGTATAGTAATTCTCGTTCTATCGATCATATAAGCATAATATGGCTAATAATTTGAGTTAGATTGATAGTAATAAGAGTAATAACTACAGTAATTGTCGTTCTATCGATCATATAAGCATAATAAGGCTAATAATATGAGTTAGAGTGATAATACTAAGAGTAGTGAGTATAGTAATTCTCATTCTATCGATCATATAAGCATAATATGGCTAATAATATGAGTTAGATTGATAATAATAAGAGTAATGAGTATAGTAATTGTAGTTCTATCGATCATATCGGCATAATATGGTTAATAATATGAGTTAGATTCATAATAATAAGAGTAATAAGTATAGTAATTGTCGTTCTATCGATCATATAAGCATAATATGGCTAATAATATGAGTTAGATTGATAATAATAAGAGTAATAAGTATAGTAATTGTCGTTCTCTCGATCATATAAGCATAATATGGCTAATAATATGAGTTAGAGTGATAATACTAAGAGTAGTGAGTATAGTAATTCTCATTCTATCGATCATATAAGCATAATATGGCTAATAATATGAGTTAGATTGATAATAATAACAGTAATAAGTATAGTAATTGTCGTTCTATCGATCATATAAGCATAATATGGCTAATAATACGAGTTAGATTGATAATAATAAGAGTAATAACTACAGTAATTGTCGTTCTATCGATCATATAGGCATAATAAGGCTAATAATATGAGTTAGAGTGATAATACTAAGAGTAGTGAGTATAGTAATTCTCATTCTATCGATCATATAAGCATAATATGGCTAATAATACGAGTTAGATTGATAATAATAACAGTAATATGTATAGTAATTGTCGTTCTATCGATAATATAAGCATAATATGGCTAATAATATGAGTTAGATTGATAATACTAAGAGTAGTGAGTATAGTAATTCTCGTTCTATCGATCATATAAGCATAATATGGCTAATAATATGAGTTAGATTGATAATAATAAGAGTAATGAGTATAGTAATTGTAGTTCTATCGATCATATCGGCATAATATAGTTAATAATATGAGTTAGATTCATAATAATAAGAGTAATAAGTATAGTAATTGTCGTTCTATCGATCATATAAGCATAATATGGCTAATAATATGAGTTAGATTGATAATAATAACAGTAATATGTATAGTAATTGTCGTTCTATCGATAATATAAGCATAATATGGCTAATAATATGAGTTAGATTGATAATACTACGAGTAGTGAGTATAGTAATTCTCGTTCTATCGATCATATAAGCATAATATGGCTAATAATATGAGTTAGATTGATAATAATAAGAGTAATGAGTATAGTAATTGTAGTTCTATCGATCATATCGGCATAATATGGTTAATAATATGAGTTAGATTCATAATAATAAGAGTAATAAGTATAGTAATTGTCGTTCTATCGATCATATAAGCATAATATGGCTAATAATATGAGTTATATTGATAATACTAAGAGTAGTGAGTATAGTAATTCTCGTTCTATCGATCATATAAGCATAATATGGCTAATAATATGAGTTAGATTGATAATAATAACAGTAATAAGTATAGTAATTGTCGTTCTATCGATAATATAAGCATAATATGGCTAATAATATGAGTTAGATTGATAATACTAAGAGTAGTGAGTATAGTAATTCTCGTTCTATCGATCATATAAGCATAATATGGCTAATAATATGAGTTAGATTGATAATAATAAGAGTAATAACTACAGTAATTGTCGTTCTATCGATCATATAAGCATAATAAGGCTAATAATATGAGTTAGATTGATAATAATAAGAGTAATAAGTATAGTAATTGTCGTTCTCTCGATCATACAAGCATAATATGGCTAATAATATGAGTTAGAGTGATAATACTAAGAGTAGTGAGTATAGTAATTCTCATTCTATCGATCATTTAAGCATAATATGGCTAATAATATGAGTTAGATTGATAATAATAAGAGTAATGAGTATAGTAATTGTAGTTCTATCGATCATATCGGCATAATATGGTTAATAATATGAGTTAGATTCATAATAATAAGAGTAATAAGTATAGTAATTGTCGTTCTATCGATCATATAAGCATAATATGGCTAATAATATGAGTTAGATTGATAATAATAACAGTAATATGTATAGTAATTGTCGTTCTATCGATAATATAAGCATAATATGGCTAATAATATGAGTTAGATTGATAATACTAAGAGTAGTGAGTATAGTAATTCTCGTTCTATCGATCATATCGGCATAATATGGCTAATAATATGAGTTAGATTGATAATAATAAGAGTAATGAGTATAGTAATTGTAGTTCTATCGATCATATCGGCATAATATGGTTAATAATATGAGTTAGATTCATAATAATAAGAGTAATAAGTATAGTAATTGTCGTTCTATCGATCATATAAGCATAATATGTCTAATAATATGAGTTAGATTGATAATACTAAGAGTAGTGAGTATAGTAATTCTCGTTCTATCGATCATATAAGCATAATATGGCTAATAATATGAGTTAGATTGATAATAATAACAGTAATAAGTATAGTAATTGTCGTTCTATCGATAATATAACCATAATATGGCTAATAATATGAGTTAGATTGATAATACTAAGAGTAGTGAGTATAGTAATTCTCGTTCTATCGATCATATAAGCATAATATGGCTAATAATATGAGTTAGATTGATAATAATAACAGTAATAAGTATAGTAATTGTCGTTCTATCGATAATATAAGCATAATATGGCTAATAATATGAGTTAGATCGATAATACTAAGAGTAGTGAGTATAGTAATTCTCGTTCTATCGATCATATAAGCATAATATGGCTAATAATATGAGTTAGATTGATAATAATAAGAGTAATGAGTATAGTAATTGTAGTTCTATCGATCATATCGGCATAATATGGTTAATAATATGAGTTAGATTCATAATAATAAGAGTAATAAGTATAGTAATTGTCGTTCTATCGATCATATAAGCATAATATGGCTAATAATATGAGTTAGATTGATAATAATAAGAGTAATAAGTATAGTAATTGTCGTTCTCTCGATCATATAAGCATAATATGGCTAATAATATGAGTTAGAGTGATAATACTAAGAGTAGTGAGTATAGTAATTCTCATTCTATCGATCATATAAGCATAATATGGCTAATAATACGAGTTAGATTGATAATAATAACAGTAATAAGTATAGTAATTGTCGTTCTATTGATAATATAAGCATAATATGGCTAATAATATGAGTTAGATTGATAATACTAAGAGTAGTGAGTATAGTAATTGTCGTTCTATCGATCATATAAGCATAATATGGCTAATAATGTGAGTTAGATTGATAATAATAAGAGTAATAAGTATAGTATTTGTCGTTCTATCGATCATGTAAGCATAATATGGCTAATAATATGAGTTAGATTGATAATAATAAGAGTAATAAGTATAGTAATTGTCGTTCTATCGATCATATAAGCATAATAAGGCTAATAATATGAGTTAGAGTGATAATACTAAGAGTAGTGAGTATAGTAATTCTCATTCTATCGATCATATAAGCATAATATGGCTAATAATATGAGTTAGATTGATAATAATAAGAGTAATGAGTATAGTAATTGTAGTTCTATCGATCATATCGGCATAATATGGTTAATAATATGAGTTAGATTCATAATAATAAGAGTAATAAGTATAGTAATTGTCGTTCTATCGATCATATAAGCATAATATGGCTAATAATATGAGTTATATTGATAATACTAAGAGTAGTGAGTATAGTAATTCTCGTTCTATCGATCATATAAGCATAATATGGCTAATAATATGAGTTAGATTGATAATAATAACAGTAATAAGTATAGTAATTGTCGTTCTATCGATAATATAAGCATAATATGGCTAATAATATGAGTTAGATTGATAATACTAAGAGTAGTGAGTATAGTAATTCTCGTTCTATCGATCATATAAGCATAATATGGCTAATAATATGAGTTAGATTGATAATAATAAGAGTAATAACTACAGTAATTGTCGTTCTATCGATCATATAAGCATAATAAGGCTAATAATATGAGTTAGATTGATAATAATAAGAGTAATAAGTATAGTAATTGTCGTTCTCTCGATCATACAAGCATAATATGGCTAATAATATGAGTTAGAGTGATAATACTAAGAGTAGTGAGTATAGTAATTCTCATTCTATCGATCATTTAAGCATAATATGGCTAATAATATGAGTTAGATTGATAATAATAAGAGTAATGAGTATAGTAATTGTAGTTCTATCGATCATATCGGCATAATATGGTTAATAATATGAGTTAGATTCATAATAATAAGAGTAATAAGTATAGTAATTGTCGTTCTATCGATCATATAAGCATAATATGGCTAATAATATGAGTTAGATTGATAATAATAACAGTAATATGTATAGTAATTGTCGTTCTATCGATAATATAAGCATAATATGGCTAATAATATGAGTTAGATTGATAATACTAAGAGTAGTGAGTATAGTAATTCTCGTTCTATCGATCATATAAGCATAATATGGCTAATAATATGAGTTAGATTGATAATAATAAGAGTAATGAGTATAGTAATTGTAGTTCTATCGATCATATCGGCATAATATGGTTAATAATATGAGTTAGATTCATAATAATAAGAGTAATAAGTATAGTAATTGTCGTTCTATCGATCATATAAGCATAATATGTCTAATAATATGAGTTAGATTGATAATACTAAGAGTAGTGAGTATAGTAATTCTCGTTCTATCGATCATATAAGCATAATATGGCTAATAATATGAGTTAGATTGATAATAATAACAGTAATAAGTATAGTAATTGTCGTTCTATCGATAATATAACCATAATATGGCTAATAATATGAGTTAGATTGATAATACTAAGAGTAGTGAGTATAGTAATTCTCGTTCTATCGATCATATAAGCATAATATGGCTAATAATATGAGTTAGATTGATAGTAATAAGAGTAATAACTACAGTAATTGTCGTTCTATCGATCATATAAGCATAATAAGGCTAATAATATGAGTTAGAGTGATAACACTAAGAGTAGTGAGTATAGTAATTCTCATTCTATCGATCATATAAGCATAATATGGCTAATAATATGAGTTAGATTGATAATAATAAGAGTAATGAGTATAGTAATTGTAGTTCTATCGATCATATCGGCATAATATGGTTAATAATATGAGTTAGATTCATAATAATAAGAGTAATAAGTATAGTAATTGTCGTTCTATCGATCATATAAGCATAATATGGCTAATAATATGAGTTAGATTGATAATAATAAGAGTAATAAGTATAGTAATTGTCGTTCTCTCGATCATATAAGCATAATATGGCTAATAATATGAGTTAGAGTGATAATACTAAGAGTAGTGAGTATAGTAATTCTCATTCTATCGATCATATAAGCATAATATGGCTAATAATACGAGTTAGATTGATAATAATAACAGTAATAAGTATAGTAATTGTCGTTCTATTGATAATATAAGCATAATATGGCTAATAATATGAGTTAGATTGATAATACTAAGAGTAGTGAGTATAGTAATTGTCGTTCTATCGATCATATAAGCATAATATGGCTAATAATGTGAGTTAGATTGATAATAATAAGAGTAATAAGTATAGTATTTGTCGTTCTATCGATCATGTAAGCATAATATGGCTAATAATATGAGTTAGATTGATAATAATAACAGTAATACGTATAGTAATTGTCGTTCTATCGATAATATAATCATAATATGGCTAATAATATGAGTTAGATTGATAATACTAAGAGTAGTGAGTATAGTAATTCTCGTTCTATCGATCATATAAGCATAATATGTCTAATAATATGGGTTAGATTGATAATAATAAGAGTAATAAGTATAGTATTTGTCGTTCTATCGATCATATAAGCATAATATGGCTAATAATATGAGTTAGATTGATAATAATAAGAGTAATAAGTATAGTAATTGTCGTTCTCTCGATCATATAAGCATAATATGGCTAATAATATGAGTTAGAGTGATAATACTAAGAGTAGTGAGTATAGTAATTCTCATTCTATCGATCATATAAGCATAATAAGGCTAATAATATGAGTTAGAGTGATAATACTAAGAGTAGTGAGTATAGTAATTCTTATTCTATCGATCATATAAGCATAATATGGCTAATAATATGAGTTAGATTGATAATAATAAGAGTAATGAGTATAGTAATTGTAGTTCTATCGATCATATCGGCATAATATGGCTAATAATATGAGTTAGATTGATAATAATAAGAGTAATGAGTATAGTAATTGTAGTTCTATCGATCATATCGGCATAATATGGTTAATAATATGAGTTAGATTCATAATAATAAGAGTAATAAGTATAGTAATTGTCGTTCTATCGATCATATAAGCATAATATGGCTAATAATATGAGTTAGATTGATAATAATAAGAGTAATGAGTATAGTAATTGTAGTTCTATCGATCATATCGGCATAATATGGTTAATAATATGAGTTAGATTCATAATAATAAGCGTAATAAGTATAGTAATTGTCGTTCTATCGATCATATAAGCATAATATGTCTAATAATATGAGTTAGATTGATAATACTAAGAGTAGTGAGTATAGTAATTCTCGTTCTATCGATCATATAAGCATAATATGGCTAATAATATGAGTTAGATTGATAATAATAACAGTAATAAGTATAGTAATTGTCGTTCTATCGATAATATAAGCATAATATGGCTAATAATATGAGTTAGATCGATAATACTAAGAGTAGTGAGTATAGTAATTCTCGTTCTATCGATCATATAAGCATAATATGGCTAATAATATGAGTTAGATTGATAATAATAAGAGTAATAAGTATAGTATTTGTCGTTCTATCGATCATATAAGCATAATATGGCTAATAATCTGAGTTAGATTGATAATAATAAGAGTAATAAGTATAGTAATTGACATTCTATCGATCATATAAGCATAATATGGGTAATAATATGAGTTAGATTGATAATAATAAGTGTAATAAGTATAGTAATTGTCGTTCTGTCGATCATTTAAGCATAATATGGCTAACAATATGAGTTAGATTGATAATAATTAGAGTAATAAGTATAGTAATTGTCGTTCTATCGATCATATAAGCATAATATGGCTGATAATATGAGTTAGATTGATAATGCTAAGAGTAATACGTATAGTAATTGTCGTTCTATCGATCATATTTGCATAATATGGTTAATAATATGAGTTAGATTGATAACAGTGAGTGTAATAAGTATAGTGATTGTCGTTCTGTCGATCACATAAGCACAATATGGCTAATAATATGAGTTAGATTGATAATAGTAGGAGTAATAAGTATAGTAATTGTCATTCTATCGGTCATATTTGCACAACATGGTTAATAATATGAGTTAGGTTGATAAAAATAAGAATAACAAGTATAGTAATTGTCGTTCTATCGATCATTTAAGCATAATATGGCTAATAATATGAGTTAGATTGATAATAATAAGAGTAATAAGTATAGTAATTGTCGTCCTATTGATCATATAAGCATGATATGGCTAATAATATGAGTTAGATTGATAATAATAAGAGTAATAAGAATAGTAATTGTCGTTCAATCGATCATATTTGCATAATATCGTTAATAATATGAGTTAGATTGATAACAGTGAGTGTAATAAGTATAGTGATTGTCGTTCTGTCGATCACATATGCACAATACGGCTAATAATATGAGTTAGATTGATAATAATAAGAGTAATAAGTATAGTAATTGTCGGTCTATCGGTCATATTTGCAACACATGGTTAATAATATGAGTTAGATTGATAATAGTGAGTGTAATAAGTATAGTAATTGTCCTTCTTTCGATCATATAAGCATAATATGGCTATGAATATGAGTTAGATTGATAATAATAAGAGTAATAAGTATAGTAATTGTCGTTCTGTCGATCATTTAAGCATAATATGGCTAACAATATGAGTTAGATTGATAATAATTAGAGTAATAAGTATAGTAATTGTCGTTCTATCGATCATTTAAGCATAATATGGCTAATAATATGAGTTAGATTGATAATAATAAGAGTAATAAGTATAGTAATTGTCGTCCTATCGATCATATAAGCATAATATGGTTAATAATATGAGCTAGATTGATAACAGTGAGTGTAATAAGTATAGTGATTGTCGTTCTGTCGATCACATAAGCACAATATGACTAATAATATGAGTTGGATTGATAATAATAAGAGTAATAAGTATAGTAATTGTGGTTCTATCGATCATATAAGCATAATATGGCTAATAATATGAGTTAGATTGATAATAATAAGAGTAATAAGTATAGTAATTGTCGTTCTATCGATCATATAAGCATAATATGGCTAATAATATGAGTTAGATTGATAATGATAAGAGTAATAAGTACAGTAATTTTGGTTCTATCGATCATTTAAGCATAATATGGCTAATAATATGAGTTAGGGTGATAATAATAAAAGTAGTGAGTATAGTAATTGTCGTTCTATCGATCATATAAGCATGATATGGCTAATAATATGAGTTAGATTGATAATAATAAGGGTAATAAGAATAGTAATTGTCGTTCAATCGATCATATTTGCATAATATCGTTAATAATATGAGTTAGATTGATAACAGTGAGTGTAATAAGTATAGTGATTGTCGTTCTGTCGATCACATAAGCACAATATGGCTAATAATATGAGTTAGATTGATAATAATAAGAGTAATAAGTATAGTAATTGTCGGTCTATCGGTCATATTTGCATAACATGGTTAATAATATGAGTTAGATTGATAATAGTGAGTGTAATAAGTATAGTAATTGTCCTTCTTTCGATCATATAAGCATAATATGGCTATGAATATGAGTTAGATTGATAATAATAAGAGTAATAAGTATAGTAATTGTCGTTCCGTCGATCATTTAAGCATAATATGGCTAACAATATGAGTTAGATTGATAATAATTAGAGTAATAAGTAGAGTAATTGTCGTTCTATCGATCATATAAGCATAATATGGCTGATAATATGAGTTAGATTGATAATAATAAGAGTAATACGTATAGTACTTGTCGTTCTACCGATCATATTTGCATAACATGGTTAATAATATGAGTTAGATTGATAACAGTGAGTGTAATAAGTATAGTGATTGTCGTTCTGTCGATCACATAAGCACAATATGGCTAATAATATGAGTTAGATTGATAATAGTAGGAGTAATAAGTATAGTAATTGTCATTCTATCGGTCATATTTGCATAACATGGTTAATAATATGAGTTAGGTTGATAAAAATAAGAATAACAAGTATAGTAATTGTCGTTCTATCGATCATTTAAGCATAATATGGCTAATAATATGAGTTAGATTGATAATAATAAGAGTAATAAGTATAGTAGTTGTCGTCCTATCGATCATATATGCATGATATGGTTAATAATATGAGTTAGATTGATAATAATAAGAGTAATAAGAATAGTAATTGTCGTTCAATCGATCATGTTTGCATAATATCGTTAATAATATGAGTTAGATTGATAACAGTGAGTGTAATAAGTATAGTGATTGTCGTTCTGTCGGTCACATAAGCACAATATGGCTAATAATATGAGTTAGATTGATAATAATAAGAGTAATAAGTAGAGTAATTGTCGGTCTATCGGTCATATTTGCATAACATGGTTAATAATATGAGTTAGATTGATAATAGTGAGTGTAATAAGTATAGTAATTGTCCTTCTTTCGATCATATAAGCATAATATGGCTATGAATATGAGTTAGATTGATAATGATAAGAGTAATAAGTATAGTAATTGTCGTTCTGTCGATCATTTAAGCATAATATGGCTAACAATATGAGTTAGATTGATAATAATTAGAGTAATAAGTAGAGTAATTGTCGTTCTATCGATCATATAAGCATAATATGGCTGATAATATGAGTTAGATTGATAATGATAAGAGTAATAAGTATAGTAATTGTCGTTCTATCGATCATATAAGCATAATATGGCTAATAATATGAGTTAGATTGATAATAATAAGAGTAATAAGTATAGTAATTGTCGTTCTATCGATCATTTAAGCATAATATGGCTAATAATATGAGTTAGATTGATAATAATAAGAGTAATAAGTATAGTAATTGTCGTCCTATCGATCATATAAGCATAATATGGTTAATAATATGAGCTAGATTGATAACAGTGAGTGTAATAAGTATAGTGATTGTCGTTCTGTCGATCACATAGGCACAATACGACTAATAATATGAGTTGGATTGATAATAATAAGAGTAATAAGTATAGTAATTGTGGTTCTATCGATGATATAAGCATAATATGGCTAATAATATGAGTTAGATTGATAATAATAAGAGTAATAAGTATAGTATTTGTCGTTCTATCGATCATATAAGCATAATATGGCTAATAATCTGAGTTAGATTGATAATAATAAGAGTAATAAGTATAGTAATTGACATTCTATCGATCATATAAGCATAATATGGCTAATAATATGAGTTAGATTGATAATAATAAGAGTAATAAGTATAGTAATTGTCGTTCTGTCGATCATTTAAGCATAATATGGCTAACAATATGAGTTAGATTTATAATAATTAGAGTAATAAGTATAGTAATTGTCGTTCTATCGATCATATAAGCATAATATGGCTGATAATATGAGTTAGATTGATAATGCTAAGAGTAATACGTATAGTAATTGTCGTTCTATCGATCATATTTGCATAATATGGTTAATAATATGAGTTAGATTGATAACAGTGAGTGTAATAAGTATAGTGATTGTCGTTCTGTCGATCACATAAGCACAATATGGCTAATAATATGAGTTAGATTGATAATAATAAGAGTAATAAGTATAGTAATTGTCGTTCTATCGATCATATAAGCATAATATGGCTAATAATATGAGTTAGATTGATAATAGTAAGAGTAGTGAGTATAGTAATTCTCGTTCTATCGATCATATAAGCATAATATGGCTAATAATATGAGTTAGATTGATAACAAGAACAGTAATAAGTATAGTAATTGTCGTTCTATCGATAATATAAGCATAATATGGCTAATAATATGAGTTAGATTGATAATACTAAGAGTAGTGAGTATAGTAATTGTCGTTCTATCGATCATATAAGCATAATATGGCTAATAATATGTGTTAGATTGATAATAATAAGAGTAATAAGTATAGTATTTGTCGTTCTATCGATCATGTAAGCATAATATGGCTAATAATACGAGTTAGATTGATAATAATAAGAGTAATTAGTATAGCAATTGTAGATCTATCGATCATTTAAGCATAATACGGCTAATAATATGAGTTAGATTGATAATAATAACAGTAATAAGTATAGTAATTGTCGTTCTATCGATAATATAATCATAATATGGCTAATAATATGAGTTAGATTGATAATACTGAGAGTAGTGAGTATAGTAATTCTCGTTCTATCGATCATATAAGCATAATATGGCTAATAATATGAGTTCGATTGATAATAATAAGAGTAATAAGTATAGTATTTGTCGTTCTATCGATCATATAAGCATAATATGGCTAATAATATGAGTTAGATTGATACTAATAAGAGTAATAAGTATAGTAATTGTCGTTCTATCGATCATTTAAGCATAATATGGGTAATAATATGAGTCAGATTGATAATAATAACAGTAATAAGTATAGTAATTGTCGTTCTGTCGATCATATAAGCATAATATGGCTAATAATATGAGTTAGATTGATAATACTAAGAGTAGTGAGTATAGTAATTCTCGTTCTATCTATCATATAAGCATAATATGGCTAATAATATGAGTTAGATGGTTAATAATAAGAGTAATGAGTATAGTAATTGTAGATCTATCGATCATTTAAGCATAATATGGCTAATAATATGAGTTAGATTGATAATAATAACAGTAATAAGTAGAGTAATTGTCGTCCTATCGATCATTTAAGCATAATATGGGAAATAATATGAGTCAGATTGATAATAGTAACAGTAATAAGTATAGTAATTGTCGTTCTATCGATAATATAAGCATAATATGGCTAATAATATGAGTTAGATTGATAATACTAAAAGTAGTGCGTATAGTAGTTCTCGTTCTATCGATCATATAAGCATAATATGGCTAATAATATGAGTTAGATTGATAATAATAAGAGTAATAAGTATAGTAATTGTCGTTCTATCGATCATATAAGCATAATATGGCTAATAATATGAGTTAGATTGATAATACGAAGAGTAGTGAGTATAGTAATTCTCGTTCTATCGATCATATAAGCATAATATGGCTAATAATATGAGTTAGATTGATAGTAATAAGAGTAATAAGTATAGTAATTGTCGTTCTATCGATAATATAAGCATAATATGGCTAATAATATGAGTTAGATTGATAATACTAAGAGTAGTGAGTATAGTAATTGTCGTTCTATCGATGATATAAGCATAATATGGCTAATAATATGAGTTAGATTGATAATAATAAGAGTAATAAGTATAGTATTTGTCGTTCTATCGATCATGTAAGCATAATATGGCTAATAATACGAGTTAGATTGATAATAATAAGAGTAATGAGTATAGTAATTGTAGATCTATCGATCATTTAAGCATAATATGGCTAATAATATGAGTTAGATTGATAATAATAACAGTATTAAGTATAGTAATTGTCGTTCTATCGATAATATAATCATAATATGGCTAATAATATGAGTTAGATTGATAATACTAAGAGTAGTGAGTATAGTAATTCTCGTTCTATCGATCATATAAGCATAATGTGGCTAATAATATGGGTTAGATTGATAATAATAAGAGTAATAAGTATAGTATTTGTCGTTCTATCGATCATATAAGCATAATATGGCTAATAATCTGAGTTAGATTGATAATAATAAGAGTAATAAGTATAGTAATTGACATTCTATCGATCATATAAGCATAATATGGGTAATAATATGAGTTAGATTGATAATAATAAGAGTAATAAGTATAGTAATTGTCGTTCTGTCGATCATTTAAGCATAATATGGCTAACAATATGAGTTAGATTGATAATAATTAGAGTAATAAGTATAGTAATTGTCGTTCTATCGATCATATAAGCATAATATGGCTGATAATATGAGTTAGATTGATAATGCTAAGAGTAATACGTATAGTAATTGTCGTTCTATCGATCATATTTGCATAATATGGTTAATAATATGAGTTAGATTGATAACAGTGAGTGTAATAAGTATAGTGATTGTCGTTCTGTCGATCACATAAGCACAATATGGCTAATAATATGAGTTAGATTGATAATAATAGGAGTAATATGTATAGTAATTGTGGTTCTATCGATCATATAAGCATAATATGGCTAATAATATGAGTTAGATTGATAATAATAAGAGTAATACGTATAGTACTTGTCGTTCTATCGATCAAATTTGCATAATATGGTTAATAATATGAGTTAGATTGATAACAGTGAGTGTAATAAGTATAGTGATTGTCGTTCTGTCGATCACATAAGAACAATATGGCTAATAATATGAGTTAGATTGATAATAGTAGGAGTAATAAGTATAGTAATTGTCATTCTATCGGTCATATTTGCACAACATGGTTAATAATATGAGTTAGGTTGATAAAAATAAGAATAACAAGTATAGTAATTGTCGTTCTATCGATCATTTAAGCATAATATGGCTAATAATATGAGTTAGATTGATAATAATAAGAGTAATAAGTATAGTAATTGTCGTCCTATTGATCATATAAGCATGATATGGCTAATAATATGAGTTAGATTGATAATAATAAGAGTAATAAGAATAGTAATTGTCGTTCAATCGATCATATTTGCATAATATCGTTAATATTATGAGTTAGATTGATAACAGTGAGTGTAATAAGTATAGTGATTGTCGTTCTGTCGATCACATATGCACAATACGGCTAATAATATGAGTTAGATTGATAATAATAAGAGTAATAAGTATAGTAATTGTCGGTCTATCGGTCATATTTGCAACACATGGTTAATAATATGAGTTAGATTGATAATAGTGAGTGTAACAAGTATAGTAATTGTCCTTCTTTCGATCATATAAGCATAATATGGCTATGAATATGAGTTAGATTGATAATAATAAGAGTAATAAGTATAGTAATTGTCGTTCCGTCGATCATTTAAGCATAATATGGCTAACAATATGAGTTAGATTGATAATAATTAGAGTAAAAAGTAGAGTAATTGTCGTTCTATCGATCATATAAGCATAATATGGCTGATAATATGAGTTAGATTGATAATAATAAGAGTAATACGTATAGTACTTGTCGTTCTACCGATCATATTTGCATAATATGGTTAATAATATGATTTAGATTGATAACAGTGAGTGTAATAAGTATAGTGATTGTCGTTCTGTCGATCACATAAGCACAATATGGCTAATAATATGAGTTAGATTGATAATAGTAGGAGTAATAAGTATAGTAATTGTCATTCTATCGGTCATATTTGCATAACATGGTTAATAATATGAGTTAGGTTGATAAAAATAAGAATAACAAGTATAGTAATTGTCGTTCTATCGATCATTTAAGCATAATATGGCTAATAATATGAGTTAGATTGATAATAATAAGAGTAATAAGTATAGTAGTTGTCGTCCTATCGATCATATATGCATGATATGGTTAATAATATGAGTTAGATTGATAATAATAAGAGTAATAAGAATAGTAATTGTCGTTCAATCGATCATGTTTGCATAATATCGTTAATAATATGAGTTAGATTGATAACAGTGAGTGTAATAAGTATAGTGATTGTCGTTCTGTCGGTCACATAAGCACAATATGGCTAATAATATGAGTTAGATTGATAATAATAAGAGTAATAAGTAGAGTAATTGTCGGTCTATCGGTCATATTTGCATATCATGGTTAATAATATGAGTTAGATTGATAATAGTGAGTGTAATAAGTATAGTAATTGTCCTTCTTTCGATCATATAAGCATAATATGGCTATGAATATGAGTTAGATTGATAATGATAAGAGTAATAAGTATAGTAATTGTCGTTCTGTCGATCATTTAAGCATAATATGGCTAACAATATGAGTTAGATTGATAATAATTAGAGTAATAAGTAGAGTAATTGGCGTTCTATCGATCATTTAAGCATAATATGGCTAATAATATGAGTTAGATTGATAATAATAAGAGTAATAAGTATAGTAATTGTCGTCCTATCGATCATATAAGCATAATATGGTTAATAATATGAGTTAGATTGATAACAGTGAGTGTAATAAGTATAGTGATTGTCGTTCTGTCGATCACATAAGCACAATATGGCTAATAATATGAGTTAGATTGATAATAATAAGAGTAATAAGTATAGTAATTGTCGGTCTATCGGTCATATTTGCATAACATGGTTAATAATATGAGTTAGATTGATAATAGTGAGTGTAATAAGTATAGTAATTGTCCTTTTTTCGATCATATAAGCATAACATGGCTATGAATATGAGTTAGATTGATAATAATAAGAGTAATAAGTATAGTAATTGTCGTTCTGTCGATCATTTAAGCATAATATGGCTAACAATATGAGTTAGATTGATAATAATTAGAGTAATAAGTAAAGTAATTGTCGTTCTATCGATCATATAAGCATAATATGGCTGATAATATGAGTTAGATTGATAATAATAAGAGTAATACGTATAGTACTTGTCGTTCTATCGATCATATTTGCATAATATGGTTAATAATATGAGTTAGATTGATAACAGTGAGTGTA
Organism: Megachile rotundata; assembly: GCF_050947335.1. NCBI lineage: Eukaryota > Metazoa > Arthropoda > Insecta > Hymenoptera > Megachilidae > Megachile > Megachile rotundata. Next base: position 183,526 of record NW_027473555.1, on the reverse strand, counting down.
ATAAGTATAGTGATTGTCGTTTTGTCGATCACATAAGCACAATATGGCTAATAATATGAGTTAGATTGATAATAGTAGGAGTAATAAGTATAGTAGTTGTCATTCTATCGGTCATATTTGCATAACATGGTTAATAATATGAGTTAGGTTGATAAAAATAAGAATAACAAGTATAGTAATTGTCGTTCTATCGATCATTTAAGCATAATATGGCTAATAATATGAGTTAGATTGATAATAATAAGAGTAATAAGAATAGTAATTGTCGTTCAATCGATCATGTTTGCATAATATCGTTAATAATATGAGTTAGATTGATAACAGTGAGTGTAATAAGTATAGTGATTGTCGTTCTGTCGGTCACATAAGCAAAATATGGCTAATAATATGAGTTAGATTGATAATAATAAGAGTAATAAGTAGAGTAATTGTCGGTCTATCGGTCATATTTGCATAACATGCTTAATAATATGAGTTAGATTGATAATAGTGAGTGTAATAAGTATAGTAATTGTCCTTCTTTCGATCATATAAGCATAATATGGCTATGAATATGAGTTAGATTGATAATGATAAGAGTAATAAGTATAGTAATTGTCGTTCTGTCGATCATTTAAGCATAATATGGCTAACAATATGAGTTAGATTGATAATAATTAGAGTAATAAGTAGAGTAATTGTCGTTCTATCGATCATATAAGCATAATATGGCTAATAATCTGAGTTAGATTGATAATAATAAGAGTAATAAGTATAGTAATTGACATTCTATCGATCATATAAGCATAATATGGGTAATAATATGAGTTAGATTGATAATAATAAGAGTAATAAGTATAGTAATTGACATTCTATCGATCATATAAGCATAATATGGGTAATAATATGAGTTAGATTGATAATAATAAGAGTAATAAGTATAGTAATTGTCGTTCTGTCGATCATTTAAGCATAATATGGCTAACAATATGAGTTAGATTGATAATAATTAGAGTAATAAGTATAGTAATTGTCGTTCTATCGATCATATAAGCATAATATGGCTGATAATATGAGTTAGATTGATAATGCTAAGAGTAATACGTATAGTAATTGTCGTTCTATCGATCATATTTGCATAATATGGTTAATAATATGAGTTAGATTGATAACAGTGAGTGTAATAAGTATAGTGATTGTCGTTCTGTCGATCACATAAGCACAATATGGCTAATAATATGAGTTAGATTGATAATAATAGGAGTAATATGTATAGTAATTGTGGTTCTATCGATCATATAAGCATAATATGGCTAATAATATGAGTTAGATTGATAATAATAAGAGTAATACGTATAGTACTTGTCGTTCTATCGATCAAATTTGCATAATATGGTTAATAATATGAGTTAGATTGATAACAGTGAGTGTAATAAGTATAGTGATTGTCGTTCTGTCGATCACATAAGAACAATATGGCTAATAATATGAGTTAGATTGATAATAGTAGGAGTAATAAGTATAGTAATTGTCATTCTATCGGTCATATTTGCACAACATGGTTAATAATATGAGTTAGGTTGATAAAAATAAGAATAACAAGTATAGTAATTGTCGTTCTATCGATCATTTAAGCATAATATGGCTAATAATATGAGTTAGATTGATAATAATAAGAGTAATAAGTATAGTAATTGTCGTCCTATTGATCATATAAGCATGATATGGCTAATAATATGAGTTAGATTGATAATAATAAGAGTAATAAGAATAGTAATTGTCGTTCAATCGATCATATTTGCATAATATCGTTAATATTATGAGTTAGATTGATAACAGTGAGTGTAATAAGTATAGTGATTGTCGTTCTGTCGATCACATATGCACAATACGGCTAATAATATGAGTTAGATTGATAATAATAAGAGTAATAAGTATAGTAATTGTCGGTCTATCGGTCATATTTGCAACACATGGTTAATAATATGAGTTAGATTGATAATAGTGAGTGTAACAAGTATAGTAATTGTCCTTCTTTCGATCATATAAGCATAATATGGCTATGAATATGAGTTAGATTGATAATAATAAGAGTAATAAGTATAGTAATTGTCGTTCCGTCGATCATTTAAGCATAATATGGCTAACAATATGAGTTAGATTGATAATAATTAGAGTAAAAAGTAGAGTAATTGTCGTTCTATCGATCATATAAGCATAATATGGCTGATAATATGAGTTAGATTGATAATAATAAGAGTAATACGTATAGTACTTGTCGTTCTACCGATCATATTTGCATAATATGGTTAATAATATGATTTAGATTGATAACAGTGAGTGTAATAAGTATAGTGATTGTCGTTCTGTCGATCACATAAGCACAATATGGCTAATAATATGAGTTAGATTGATAATAGTAGGAGTAATAAGTATAGTAATTGTCATTCTATCGGTCATATTTGCATAACATGGTTAATAATATGAGTTAGGTTGATAAAAATAAGAATAACAAGTATAGTAATTGTCGTTCTATCGATCATTTAAGCATAATATGGCTAATAATATGAGTTAGATTGATAATAATAAGAGTAATAAGTATAGTAGTTGTCGTCCTATCGATCATATATGCATGATATGGTTAATAATATGAGTTAGATTGATAATAATAAGAGTAATAAGAATAGTAATTGTCGTTCAATCGATCATGTTTGCATAATATCGTTAATAATATGAGTTAGATTGATAACAGTGAGTGTAATAAGTATAGTGATTGTCGTTCTGTCGGTCACATAAGCACAATATGGCTAATAATATGAGTTAGATTGATAATAATAAGAGTAATAAGTAGAGTAATTGTCGGTCTATCGGTCATATTTGCATATCATGGTTAATAATATGAGTTAGATTGATAATAGTGAGTGTAATAAGTATAGTAATTGTCCTTCTTTCGATCATATAAGCATAATATGGCTATGAATATGAGTTAGATTGATAATGATAAGAGTAATAAGTATAGTAATTGTCGTTCTGTCGATCATTTAAGCATAATATGGCTAACAATATGAGTTAGATTGATAATAATTAGAGTAATAAGTAGAGTAATTGGCGTTCTATCGATCATTTAAGCATAATATGGCTAATAATATGAGTTAGATTGATAATAATAAGAGTAATAAGTATAGTAATTGTCGTCCTATCGATCATATAAGCATAATATGGTTAATAATATGAGTTAGATTGATAACAGTGAGTGTAATAAGTATAGTGATTGTCGTTCTGTCGATCACATAAGCACAATATGGCTAATAATATGAGTTAGATTGATAATAATAAGAGTAATAAGTATAGTAATTGTCGGTCTATCGGTCATATTTGCATAACATGGTTAATAATATGAGTTAGATTGATAATAGTGAGTGTAATAAGTATAGTAATTGTCCTTTTTTCGATCATATAAGCATAACATGGCTATGAATATGAGTTAGATTGATAATAATAAGAGTAATAAGTATAGTAATTGTCGTTCTGTCGATCATTTAAGCATAATATGGCTAACAATATGAGTTAGATTGATAATAATTAGAGTAATAAGTAAAGTAATTGTCGTTCTATCGATCATATAAGCATAATATGGCTGATAATATGAGTTAGATTGATAATAATAAGAGTAATACGTATAGTACTTGTCGTTCTATCGATCATATTTGCATAATATGGTTAATAATATGAGTTAGATTGATAACAGTGAGTGTAATAAGTATAGTGATTGTCGTTTTGTCGATCACATAAGCACAATATGGCTAATAATATGAGTTAGATTGATAATAGTAGGAGTAATAAGTATAGTAGTTGTCATTCTATCGGTCATATTTGCATAACATGGTTAATAATATGAGTTAGGTTGATAAAAATAAGAATAACAAGTATAGTAATTGTCGTTCTATCGATCATTTAAGCATAATATGGCTAATAATATGAGTTAGATTGATAATAATAAGAGTAATAAGAATAGTAATTGTCGTTCAATCGATCATGTTTGCATAATATCGTTAATAATATGAGTTAGATTGATAACAGTGAGTGTAATAAGTATAGTGATTGTCGTTCTGTCGGTCACATAAGCAAAATATGGCTAATAATATGAGTTAGATTGATAATAATAAGAGTAATAAGTAGAGTAATTGTCGGTCTATCGGTCATATTTGCATAACATGCTTAATAATATGAGTTAGATTGATAATAGTGAGTGTAATAAGTATAGTAATTGTCCTTCTTTCGATCATATAAGCATAATATGGCTATGAATATGAGTTAGATTGATAATGATAAGAGTAATAAGTATAGTAATTGTCGTTCTGTCGATCATTTAAGCATAATATGGCTAACAATATGAGTTAGATTGATAATAATTAGAGTAATAAGTAGAGTAATTGTCGTTCTATCGATCATATAAGCATAATATGGCTGATAATATGAGTTAGATTGATAATGATAAGAGTAATAAGTATAGTAATTGTCGTTCTATCGATCATATAAGCATAATATGGCTAATAATATGAGTTAGATTGATAATAATAAGAGTAATAAGTATAGTAATTGTCGTTCTATCGATCATTTAAGCATAATATGGCTAATAATATGAGTTAGATTGATAATAATAAGAGTAATAAGTATAGTAATTGTCGTCCTATCGATCATATAAGCATAATATGGTTAATAATATGAGCTAGATTGATAACAGTGAGTGTAATAAGTATAGTGATTGTCGTTCTGTCGATCACATAAGCACAATACGACTAATAATATGAGTTGGATTGATAATAATAAGAGTAATAAGTTTAGTAATTGTGGTTCTATCGATGATATAAGCATAATATGGCTAATAATATGAGTTAGATTGATAATAATAAGAGTAATAAGTATAGTAATTGTCGTTCTATCGATCATATAAGCATAATATGGCTAATAATATGAGTTAGATTGATAATGATAAGAGTAATAAGTACAGTAATTTTGGTTCTATCGATCATATAAGCATAATATGGCTAATAATATGAGTTAGATGGATAATAATAGGAGTAATATGTATAGTAATTGTCGTTCTATCGATCATTTAGGCATAATATGGCTAATAATATGAGTTAGATTGATAATAATAAGAATAACAAGTATAGTAATTGTCGTTCTATCGATCATTTAAGCATAATATGGCTAATAATATGAGTTAGATTGATAATAATAAGAGTAATAAGTATAGTAATTGTCGTCCTATCCTTCATATAAGCATAATATGGCTGATAATATGAGTTAGATTGATAATGATAAGAGTAATAAGTACAGTAATTTTGGTTCTATCGATCATTTAAGCATAATATGGCTAATAATATGAGTTAGGGTGATAATAATAAAAGTAGTGAGTATAGTAATTGTCGTTCTATCGATCATATAAGCATGATATGGCTAATAATATGAGTTAGATTGATAATAATAAGAGTAATAAGAATAGTAATTGTCGTTCAATCGATCATATTTGCATAATATCGTTAATAATATGAGTTAGATTGATAACAGTGAGTGTAATAAGTATAGTGATTGTCGTTCTGTCGATCACATAAGCACAATATGGCTAATAATATGAGTTAGATTGATAATAATAAGAGTAATATGTATAGTAATTGTCGGTCTATCGGTCATATTTGCATAACATGGTTAATAATATGAGTTAGATTGATAATAGTCAGTGTAACAAGTATAGTAATTGTCCTTCTTTCGATCATATAAGCATAATATGGCTATGAATATGAGTTAGATTGATAATAATAAGAGTAATAAGTATAGTAATTGTCGTTCCGTCGATCATTTAAGCATAATATGGCTAACAATATGAGTTAGATTGATAATAATTAGAGTAATAAGTAGAGTAATTGTCGTTCTATCGATCATATAAGCATAATATGGCTGATAATATGAGTTAGATTGATAATAATAAGAGTAATACGTATAGTACTTGTCGTTCTACCGATCATATTTGCATAATATGGTTAATAATATGATTTAGATTGATAACAGTGAGTGTAATAAGTATAGTGATTGTCGTTCTGTCGATCACATAAGCACAATATGGCTAATAATATGAGTTAGATTGATAATAGTAGGAGTAATAAGTATAGTAATTGTCATTCTATCGGTCATATTTGCATAACATGGTTAATAATATGAGTTAGGTTGATAAAAATAAGAATAACAAGTATAGTAATTGTCGTTCTATCGATCATTTAAGCATAATATGGCTAATAATATGAGTTAGATTGATAATAATAAGAGTAATAAGTATAGTAGTTGTCGTCCTATCGATCATATATGCATGATATGGTTAATAATATGAGTTAGATTGATAATAATAAGAGTAATAAGAATAGTAATTGTCGTTCAATCGATCATGTTTGCATAATATCGTTAATAATATGAGTTATATTGATAACAGTGAGTGTAATAAGTATAGTGATTGTCGTTCTGTCGGTCACATAAGCACAATATGGCTAATAATATGAGTTAGATTGATAATAATAAGAGTAATAAGTAGAGTAATTGTCGGTCTATCGGTCATATTTGCATAACATGGTTAATAATATGAGTTAGATTGATAATAGTGAGTGTAATAAGTATAGTAATTGTCCTTCTTTCGATCATATAAGCATAATATGGCTATGAATATGAGTTAGATTGATAATGATAAGAGTAATAAGTATAGTAATTGTCGTTCTGTCGATCATTTAAGCATAATATGGCTAACAATATGAGTTAGATTGATAATAATTAGAGTAATAAGTAGAGTAATTGGCGTTCTATCGATCATTTAAGCATAATATGGCTAATAATATGAGTTAGATTGATAATAATAAGAGTAATAAGTATAGTAATTGTCGTCCTATCGATCATATAAGCATAATATGGTTAATAATATGAGTTAGATTGATAACAGTGAGTGTAATAAGTATAGTGATTGTCGTTCTGTCGATCACATAAGCACAATATGGCTAATAATATGAGTTAGATTGATAATAATAAGAGTAATAAGTATAGTAATTGTCGGTCTATCGGTCATATTTGCATAACATGGTTAATAATATGAGTTAGATTGATAATAGTGAGTGTAATAAGTATAGTAATTGTCCTTCTTTCGATCATATAAGCATAATATGGCTATGAATATGAGTTAGATTGATAATAATAAGAGTAATAAGTATAGTAATTGTCGTTCTGTCGATCATTTAAGCATAATATGGCTAACAATATGAGTTAGATTGATAATAATTAGAGTAATAAGTAAAGTAATTGTCGTTCTATCGATCATATAAGCATAATATGGCTGATAATATGAGTTAGATTGATAATAATAAGAGTAATACGTATAGTACTTGTCGTTCTATCGATCATATTTGCATAATATGGTTAATAATATGAGTTAGATTGATAACAGTGAGTGTAATAAGTATAGTGATTGTCGTTTTGTCGATCACATAAGCACAATATGGCTAATAATATGAGTTAGATTGATAATAGTAGGAGTAATAAGTATAGTAGTTGTCATTCTATCGGTCATATTTGCATAACATGGTTAATAATATGAGTTAGGTTGATAAAAATAAGAATAACAAGTATAGTAATTGTCGTTCTATCGATCATTTAAGCATAATATGGCTAATAATATGAGTTAGATTGATAATAATAAGAGTAATAAGAATAGTAATTGTCGTTCAATCGATCATGTTTGCATAATATCGTTAATAATATGAGTTAGATTGATAACAGTGAGTGTAATAAGTATAGTGATTGTCGTTCTGTCGGTCACATAAGCACAATATGGCTAATAATATGAGTTAGATTGATAATAATAAGAGTAATAAGTAGAGTAATTGTCGGTCTATCGGTCATATTTGCATAACATGGTTAATAATATGAGTTAGATTGATAATAGTGAGTGTAATAAGTATAGTAATTGTCCTTCTTTCGATCATATAAGCATAATATGGCTATGAATATGAGTTAGATTGATAATGATAAGAGTAATAAGTATAGTAATTGTCGTTCTGTCGATCATTTAAGCATAATATGGCTAACAATATGAGTTAGATTGATAATAATTAGAGTAATAAGTAGAGTAATTGTCGTTCTATCGATCATATAAGCATAATATGGCTGATAATATGAGTTAGATTGATAATGATAAGAGTAATAAGTATAGTAATTGTCGTTCTATCGATCATATAAGCATAATATGGCTAATAATATGAGTTAGATTGATAATAATAAGAGTAATAAGTATAGTAATTGTCGTTCTATCGATCATTTAAGCATAATATGGCTAATAATATGAGTTAGATTGATAATAATAAGAGTAATAAGTATAGTAATTGTCGTCCTATCGATCATATAAGCATAATATGGTTAATAATATGAGCTAGATTGATAACAGTGAGTGTAATAAGTATAGTGATTGTCGTTCTGTCGATCACATAAGCACAATACGACTAATAATATGAGTTGGATTGATAATAATAAGAGTAATAAGTATAGTAATTGTGGTTCTATCGATGATATAAGCATAATATGGCTAATAATATGAGTTAGATTGATAATAATAAGAGTAATAAGTATAGTAATTGTCGTTCTATCGATCATATAAGCATAATATGGCTAATAATATGAGTTAGATGGATAATAATAGGAGTAATATGTATAGTAATTGTCGTTCTATCGATCATTTAGGCATAATATGGCTAATAATATGAGTTAGGGTGATAATAATAAAAGTAGTGAGTATAGTAATTGTCGTTCTATCGATCATATGAGCATGATATGGCTAATAATATGAGTTAGATTGATAATAATAAGAGTAATAAGTAGAGTAATTGTCGTTCTATCGATCATATAAGCATAATATGGCTGATAATATGAGTTAGATTGATAATAATAAGAGTAATAAGTATAGTAATTGTCGTTCTATCGATCATATAAGCATAATATGGCTAATAATATGAGTTAGATTGATAATAATAAGAGTAATAAGTATAGTAATTGTCGTTCTATCGATCATTTAAGCATAATATGGCTAATAATATGAGTTAGATTGATAATAATAAGAGTAATAAGTATAGTAATTGTCGTCCTATCGATCATATAAGCATAATATGGTTAATAATATGAGCTAGATTGATAACAGTGAGTGTAATAAGTATAGTGATTGTCGTTCTGTCGATCACATAAGCACAATATGACTAATAATATGAGTTGGATTGATAATAATAAGAGTAATAAGTATAGTAATTGTGGTTCTATCGATCATATAAGCATAATATGGCTAATAATATGAGTTAGATTGATAATAATAAGAGTAATAAGTATAGTAATTGTCGTTCTATCGATCACATAAGCATAATATGGCTAATAATGTGAGTTAGATTGATAATGATAAGAGTAATAAGTACAGTAATTTTGGTTCTATCGATCATATAAGCGTAATATGGCTAATAATATGAGTTAGATGGATAATAATAGGATTAATATGTATAGTAATTGTCGTTCTATCGATCATTTAAGCATAATATGGCTAATAATATGAGTTAGATTGATAATAATAAGCATAACAAGTATAGTAATTGTCGTTCTATCGATCATTTAAACATAATATGGCTAATAATATGAGTTAGATTGATAATAATAAGAGTAATAAGTATAGTAATTGTCGTCCTATCGATCATATAAGCATAATATGGCTAATAATATGAGTTAGGGTGATAATAATAAAAGTAGTGAGTATAGTAATTGTCGTTCTATCGATCATATAAGCATGATATTGCTAATAATATGAGTTAGATTGATAATAATAAGAGTAATAAGAATAGTAATTGTCGTTCAATCGATCATATTTGCATAATATCGTTAATAATATGAGTTAGATTGATAACAGTGAGTGTAATACGTATAGTGATTGTCGTTCTGTCGATCACATAAGCACAATATGGCTAATAATATGAGTTAGATTGATAATAATAAGAGTAATAAGTATAGTAATTGTCGGTCTATCGGTCATATTTGCATAACATGGTTAATAATATGAGTTAGATTGATAATAGTGAGTGTAATAAGTATAGGAATTGTCCTTCTTTCGATCATATAAGCATAATATGGCTATGAATATGAGTTAGATTGATAATAATAAGAGTAATAAGTATAGTAATTGTCGTTCTGTCGATCATTTAAGCATAATATGGCTAACAATATGAGTTAGATTGATAATAATTAGAGTAATAAGTAGAGTAATTGTCGTTCTATCGATCATATAAGCATAATATGGCTGATAATATGAGTTAGATTGATAATGATAAGAGTAATAAGTATAGTAATTGTCGTTCTATCGATCATATAAGCATAATATGGCTAATAATATGAGTTAGATTGATAATAATAAGAGTAATAAGTATAGTAATTGTCGTTCTATCGATCATTTAAGCATAATATGGCTAATAATATGAGTTAGATTGATAATAATAAGAGTAATAAGTATAGTAATTGTCGTCCTATCGATCATATAAGCATAATATGGTTAATAATATGAGCTAGATTGATAACAGTGAGTGTAATAAGTATAGTGATTGTCGCTCTGTCGATCACATAAGCACAATATGACTAATAATATGAGTTGGATTGATAATAATAAGAGTAATAAGTATAGTAATTGTGGTTCTATCGATCATATAAGCATAATATGGCTAATAATATGAGTTAGATTGATAATAATAAGAGTAATAAGTATAGTAATTGTCGTTCTATCGATCATATAAGCATAATATGGCTAATAATATGAGTTAGATTGATAATGATAAGAGTAATAAGTACAGTAATTTTGGTTCTATCGATCATATAAGCATAATATGGCTAATAATATGAGTTAGAGTGATAATACTAAGAGTAGTGAGTATAGTAATTCTCATTCTATCGATCATATAAGCATAATATGGCTAATAATATGAGTTAGATTGATAATAATAACAGTAATAAGTATAGTAATTGTCGTTCTATCGATAATATAAGCATAATATGGCTAATAATATGAGTTAGATTGATAATACTAAGAGTAGTGAGTATAGTAATTGTCGTTCTATCGATCATATAAGCATAATATGGCTAATAATATGAGTTAGATTGATAATAATAAGAGTAATAAGTATAGTAATTGTCGTTCTCTCGATCATATAAGCATAATATGGCTAATAATATGAGTTAGAGTGATAATACTAAGAGTAGTGAGTATAGTAATTCTCATTCTATCGATCATATAAGCATAATATGGCTAATAATATGAGTTAGATTGATAATACTAAGAGTAGTGAGTATAGTAATTGTCGTTCTATCGATCATATAAGCATAATATGGCTAATAATATGAGTTAGATTGATAATAATAAGAGTAATAAGTATAGTATTTGTCGTTCTATCGATCATGTAAGCATAATATGGCTAATAATACGAGTTAGATTGATAATAATAAGAGTAATGAGTATAGTAATTGTAGATCTATCGATCATTTAAGCATAATATGGCTAATAATATGAGTTACATTGATAATAATAACAGTAATAAGTATAGTAATTGTCGTTCTATCGATAATATAATCATAATATGGCTAATAATATGAGTTAGATTGATAATACTAAGAGTAGTGAGTATAGTAATTCTCGTTCTATCGATCATATAAGCATAATATGGCTGATAATATGGGTTAGATTGATAATAATAAGAGTAATAAGTATAGTATTTGTCGTTCTATCGATCATATAAGCATAATATGGCTAATAATATGAGTTAGATTGATAATAATAAGAGTAATAAGTATAGTAATTGTGGTTCTATCGATCATTTAAGCATAATATGGGTAATAATATGAGTCAGATTGATGATAATAAGAGTAATAAGTATAGTAATTGTCGTTCTATCGATAATATAAGCATAATATGGCTAATAATATGAGTTAGATTGATAATACTAAGAGTAGTGAGTATAGTAGTTCTCGTTCCATCGATCATATAAGCATAATATGGCTAATAAAATGAGTTAGATTGATGATAATAAGAGTAATAAGTATAGTAATTGTCGTTCTATCGATCATATAAGCATAATATGGCTAATAATATGAGTTAGATTGATAATAGTAAGAGTAGTGAGTATAGTAATTCTCGTTCTATCGATCATATAAGCATAATATGGCTAATAATATGAGTTAGATTGATAACAAGAACAGTAATAGGTATAGTAATTGTCGTTCTATTGATAATATAAGCATAATATGGCTAATAATATGAGTTAGATTGATAATACTAAGAGTAGTGAGTATAGTAATTGTCGTTCTATCGATCATATAAGCATAATATGGCTAATAATATGAGTTAGATTGATAATAATAAGAGTAATAAGTATAGTATTTGTCGTTCTATCGATCATGTAAGCATAATATGGCTAATAATACGAGTTAGATTGATAATAATAAGAGTAATTAGTATAGCAATTGTAGATCTATCGATCATTTAAGCATAATATGGCTAATAATATGAGTTAGATTGATAATACTAAGAGTAGTGAGTATAGTAATTCTCGTTCTATCGATCATATAAGCATAATATGGCTAATAATATGGGTTAGATTGATAATAATAAGAGTAATAAGTATAGTAATTGTCGTTCTGTCGATCATATAAGCATAATATGGCTAATAATATGAGTTAGATTGATAATACTAAGAGTAGTGAGTATAGTAATTCTCGTTCTATCTATCATATAAGCATAATATGGCTAATAATATGAGTTAGATGGATAATAATAAGAGTAATGAGTATAGTAATTGTAGATCTATCGATCATTTAAGCATAATATGGCTAATAATATGAGTTAGATTGATAATAAAAACAGTAATAAGTATAGTAATTGTCGTCCTATCGATCATTTAAGCATAATATGGGAAATAATATGAGTCAGATTGATAATAGTAACAGTAATAAGTATAGTACTTGTCGTTCTATCGATCATATTTGCATAATATGGTTAATAATATGAGTTAGATTGATAACAGTGAGTGTAATAAGTATAGTGATTGTCGTTTTGTCGATCACATAAGCACAATATGGCTAATAATATGAGTTAGATTGATAATAGTAGGAGTAATAAGTATAGTAGTTGTCATTCTATCGGTCATATTTGCATAACATGGTTAATAATATGAGTTAGGTTGATAAAAATAAGAATAACAAGTATAGTAATTGTCGTTCTATCGATCATTTAAGCATAATATGGCTAATAATATGAGTTAGATTGATAATAATAAGAGTAATAAGAATAGTAATTGTCGTTCAATCGATCATGTTTGCATAATATCGTTAATAATATGAGTTAGATTGATAACAGTGAGTGTAATAAGTATAGTGATTGTCGTTCTGTCGGTCACATAAGCACAATATGGCTAATAATATGAGTTGGATTGATAATAATAAGAGTAATAAGTATAGTAATTGTGGTTCTATCGATGATATAAGCATAATATGGCTAATAATATGAGTTAGATTGATAATAATAAGAGTAATAAGTATAGTAATTGTCGTTCTATCGATCATATAAGCATAATATGGCTAATAATATGAGTTAGATTGATAATGATAAGAGTAATAAGTACAGTAATTTTGGTTCTATCGATCATATAAGCATAATATGGCTAATAATATGAGTTAGATGGATAATAATAGGAGTAATATGTATAGTAATTGTCGTTCTATCGATCATTTAGGCATAATATGGCTAATAATATGAGTTAGGGTGATAATAATAAAAGTAGTGAGTATAGTAATTGTCGTTCTATCGATCATATGAGCATGATATGGCTAATAATATGAGTTAGATTGATAATAATAAGAGTAATAAGTAGAGTAATTGTCGTTCTATCGATCATATAAGCATAATATGGCTGATAATATGAGTTAGATTGATAATGATAAGAGTAATAAGTATAGTAATTGTCGTTCTATCGATCATATAAGCATAATATGGCTAATAATATGAGTTAGATTGATAATAATAAGAGTAATAAGTATAGTAATTGTCGTTCTATCGATCATTTAAGCATAATATGGCTAATAATATGAGTTAGATTGATAATAATAAGAGTAATAAGTATAGTAATTGTCGTCCTATCGATCATATAAGCATAATATGGTTAATAATATGAGCTAGATTGATAACAGTGAGTGTAATAAGTATAGTGATTGTCGTTCTGTCGATCACATAAGCACAATATGACTAATAATATGAGTTGGATTGATAATAATAAGAGTAATAAGTATAGTAATTGTGGTTCTATCGATCATATAAGCATAATATGGCTAATAATATGAGTTAGATTGATAATAATAAGAGTAATAAGTATAGTAATTGTCGTTCTATCGATCACATAAGCATAATATGGCTAATAATGTGAGTTAGATTGATAATGATAAGAGTAATAAGTACAGTAATTTTGGTTCTATCGATCATATAAGCGTAATATGGCTAATAATATGAGTTAGATGGATAATAATAGGATTAATATGTATAGTAATTGTCGTTCTATCGATCATTTAAGCATAATATGGCTAATAATATGAGTTAGATTGATAATAATAAGCATAACAAGTATAGTAATTGTCGTTCTATCGATCATTTAAGCATAATATGGCTAATAATATGAGTTAGATTGATAATAATAAGAGTAATAAGTATAGTAATTGTCGTCCTATCGATCATATAAGCATAATATGGCCAATAATATGAGTTAGGGTGATAATAATAAAAGTAGTGAGTATAGTAATTGTCGTTCTATCGATCATATAAGCATGATATTGCTAATAATATGAGTTAGATTGATAATAATAAGAGTAATAAGAATAGTAATTGTCGTTCAATCGATCATATTTGCATAATATCGTTAATAATATGAGTTAGATTGATAACAGTGAGTGTAATACGTATAGTGATTGTCGTTCTGTCGATCACATAAGCACAATATGGCTAATAATATGAGTTAGATTGATAATAATAAGAGTAATAAGTATAGTAATTGTCGGTCTATCGGTCATATTTGCATAACATGGTTAATAATATGAGTTAGATTGATAATAGTGAGTGTAATAAGTATAGGAATTGTCCTTCTTTCGATCATATAAGCATAATATGGCTATGAATATGAGTTAGATTGATAATAATAAGAGTAATAAGTATAGTAATTGTCGTTCTGTCGATCATTTAAGCATAATATGGCTAACAATATGAGTTAGATTGATAATAATTAGAGTAATAAGTAGAGTAATTGTCGTTCTATCGATCATATAAGCATAATATGGCTGATAATATGAGTTAGATTGATAATGATAAGAGTAATAAGTATAGTAATTGTCGTTCTATCGATCATATAAGCATAATATGGCTAATAATATGAGTTAGATTGATAATAATAAGAGTAATAAGTATAGTAATTGTCGTTCTATCGATCATTTAAGCATAATATGGCTAATAATATGAGTTAGATTGATAATAATAAGAGTAATAAGTATAGTAATTGTCGTCCTATCGATCATATAAGCATAATATGGTTAATAATATGAGCTAGATTGATAACAGTGAGTGTAATAAGTATAGTGATTGTCGCTCTGTCGATCACATAAGCACAATATGACTAATAATATGAGTTGGATTGATAATAATAAGAGTAATAAGTATAGTAATTGTGGTTCTATCGATCATATAAGCATAATATGGCTAATAATATGAGTTAGATTGATAATAATAAGAGTAATAAGTATAGTAATTGTCGTTCTATCGATCATAGAAGCATAATATGGCTAATAATATGAGTTAGATTGATAATGATAAGAGTAATAAGTACAGTAATTTTGGTTCTATCGATCATATAAGCATAATATGGCTAATAATATGAGTTAGAGTGATAATACTAAGAGTAGTGAGTATAGTAATTCTCATTCTATCGATCATATAAGCATAATATGGCTAATAATATGAGTTAGATTGATAATAATAACAGTAATAAGTATAGTAATTGTCGTTCTATCGATAATATAAGCATAATATGGCTAATAATATGAGTTAGATTGATAATACTAAGAGTAGTGAGTATAGTAATTGTCGTTCTATCGATCATATAAGCATAATATGGCTAATAATATGAGTTAGATTGATAATAATAAGAGTAATAAGTATAGTAATTGTCGTTCTCTCGATCATATAAGCATAATATGGCTAATAATATGAGTTAGAGTGATAATACTAAGAGTAGTGAGTATAGTAATTCTCATTCTATCGATCATATAAGCATAATATGGCTAATAATATGAGTTAGATTGATAATACTAAGAGTAGTGAGTATAGTAATTGTCGTTCTATCGATCATATAAGCATAATATGGCTAATAATATGAGTTAGATTGATAATAATAAGAGTAATAAGTATAGTATTTGTCGTTCTATCGATCATGTAAGCATAATATGGCTAATAATACGAGTTAGATTGATAATAATAAGAGTAATGAGTATAGTAATTGTAGATCTATCGATCATTTAAGCATAATATGGCTAATAATATGAGTTAGATTGATAATAATAACAGTAATAAGTATAGTAATTGTCGTTCTATCGATAATATAATCATAATATGGCTAATAATATGAGTTAGATTGATAATACTAAGAGTAGTGAGTATAGTAATTCTCGTTCTATCGATCATATAAGCATAATATGGCTGATAATATGGGTTAGATTGATAATAATAAGAGTAATAAGTATAGTATTTGTCGTTCTATCGATCATATAAGCATAATATGGCTAATAATATGAGTTAGATTGATAATAATAAGAGTAATAAGTATAGTAATTGTGGTTCTATCGATCATTTAAGCATAATATGGGTAATAATATGAGTCAGATTGATGATAATAAGAGTAATAAGTATAGTAATTGTCGTTCTATCGATAATATAAGCATAATATGGCTAATAATATGAGTTAGATTGATAATACTAAGAGTAGTGAGTATAGTAGTTCTCGTTCCATCGATCATATAAGCATAATATGGCTAATAATATGAGTTAGATTGATGATAATAAGAGTAATAAGTATAGTAATTGTCGTTCTATCGATCATATAAGCATAATATGGCTAATAATATGAGTTAGATTGATAATAGTAAGAGTAGTGAGTATAGTAATTCTCGTTCTATCGATCATATAAGCATAATATGGCTAATAATATGAGTTAGATTGATAACAAGAACAGTAATAGGTATAGTAATTGTCGTTCTATTGATAATATAAGCATAATATGGCTAATAATATGAGTTAGATTGATAATACTAAGAGTAGTGAGTATAGTAATTGTCGTTCTATCGATCATATAAGCATAATATGGCTAATAATATGAGTTAGATTGATAATAATAAGAGTAATAAGTATAGTATTTGTCGTTCTATCGATCATGTAAGCATAATATGGCTAATAATACGAGTTAGATTGATAATAATAAGAGTAATTAGTATAGCAATTGTAGATCTATCGATCATTTAAGCATAATATGGCTAATAATATGAGTTAGATTGATAATACTAAGAGTAGTGAGTATAGTAATTCTCGTTCTATCGATCATATAAGCATAATATGGCTAATAATATGGGTTAGATTGATAATAATAAGAGTAATAAGTATAGTAATTGTCGTTCTGTCGATCATATAAGCATAATATGGCTAATAATATGAGTTAGATTGATAATACTAAGAGTAGTGAGTATAGTAATTCTCGTTCTATCTATCATATAAGCATAATATGGCTAATAATATGAGTTAGATGGATAATAATAAGAGTAATGAGTATAGTAATTGTAGATCTATCGATCATTTAAGCATAATATGGCTAATAATATGAGTTAGATTGATAGTAATAAGAGTAATAAGTATAGTAATTGTCGTTCTATCGATAATATAAGCATAATATGGCTAATAATATGAGTTAGATTGATAATACTAAGAGTAGTGAGTATAGTAATTGTCGTTCTATCGATGATATAAGCATAATATGGCTAATAATATGAGTTAGATTGATAATAATAAGAGTAATAAGTATAGTATTTGTCGTTCTATCGATCATGTAAGCATAATATGGCTAATAATACGAGTTAGATTGATAATAATAAGAGTAATGAGTATAGTAATTGTAGATCTATCGATCATTTAAGCATAATATGGCTAATAATATGAGTTAGATTGATAATAATAACAGTATTAAGTATAGTAATTGTCGTTCTATCGATAATATAATCATAATATGGCTAATAATATGAGTTAGATTGATAATACTAAGAGTAGTGAGTATAGTAATTCTCGTTCTATCGATCATATAAGCATAATATGGCTAATAATATGGGTTAGATTGATAATAATAAGAGTAATAAGTATAGTATTTGTCGTTCTATCGATCATATAAGCATAATATGGCTAATAATCTGAGTTAGATTGATAATAATAAGAGTAATAAGTATAGTAATTGACATTCTATCGATCATATAAGCATAATATGGGTAATAATATGAGTTAGATTGATAATAATAAGAGTAATAAGTATAGTAATTGTCGTTCTGTCGATCATTTAAGCATAATATGGCTAACAATATGAGTTAGATTGATAATAATTAGAGTAATAAGTATAGTAATTGTCGTTCTATCGATCATATAAGCATAATATGGCTGATAATATGAGTTAGATTGATAATGCTAAGAGTAATACGTATAGTAATTGTCGTTCTATCGATCATATTTGCATAATATGGTTAATAATATGAGTTAGATTGATAACAGTGAGTGTAATAAGTATAGTGATTGTCGTTCTGTCGATCACATAAGCACAATATGGCTAATAATATGAGTTAGATTGATAATAATAGGAGTAATATGTATAGTAATTGTGGTTCTATCGATCATATAAGCATAATATGGCTAATAATATGAGTTAGATTGATAATAATAAGAGTAATACGTATAGTACTTGTCGTTCTATCGATCATATTTGCATAATATGGTTAATAATATGAGTTAGATTGATAACAGTGAGTGTAATAAGTATAGTGATTGTCGTTCTGTCGATCACATAAGCACAATATGGCTAATAATATGAGTTAGATTGATAATAGTAGGAGTAATAAGTATAGTAATTGTCGGTCTATCGGTCATATTTGCAACACATGGTTAATAATATGAGTTAGATTGATAATAGTGAGTGTAATAAGTATAGTAATTGTCCTTCTTTCGATCATATAAGCATAATATGGCTATGAATATGAGTTAGATTGATAATAATAAGAGTAATAAGTATAGTAATTGTCGTTCTGTCGATCATTTAAGCATAATATGGCTAACAATATGAGTTAGATTGATAATAATTAGAGTAATAAGTATAGTAATTGTCGTTCTATCGATCATTTAAGCATAATATGGCTAATAATATGAGTTAGATTGATAATAATAAGAGTAATAAGTATAGTAATTGTCGTCCTATCGATCATATAAGCATAATATGGTTAATAATATGAGCTAGATTGATAACAGTGAGTGTAATAAGTATAGTGATTGTCGTTCTGTCGATCACATAAGCACAATATGACTAATAATATGAGTTGGATTGATAATAATAAGAGTAATAAGTATAGTAATTGTGGTTCTATCGATCATATAAGCATAATATGGCTAATAATATGAGTTAGATTGATAATAATAAGAGTAATAAGTATAGTAATTGTCGTTCTATCGATCATATAAGCATAACATGGCTAATAATATGAGTTAGATTGATAATGATAAGAGTAATAAGTACAGTAATTTTGGTTCTATCGATCATTTAAGCATAATATGGCTAATAATATGAGTTAGGGTGATAATAATAAAAGTAGTGAGTATAGTAATTGTCGTTCTATCGATCATATAAGCATGATATGGCTAATAATATGAGTTAGATTGATAATAATAAGAGTAATAAGAATAGTAATTGTCGTTCAATCGATCATATTTGCATAATATGGTTAATAATATGGGTTAGATTGATAACAGTGAGTGTAATAAGTATAGTGATTGTCGTTCTGTCGATCACATAAGCACAATATGGCTAATAATATGAGTTAGATTGATAATAGTAGGAGTAATAAGTATAGTAATTGTCATTCTATCGGTCATATTTGCATAACATGGTTAATAATATGAGTTAGGTTGATAAAAATAAGAATAACAAGTATAGTAATTGTCGTTCTATCGATCATTTAAGCATAATATGGCTAATAATATGAGTTAGATTGATAATAATAAGAGTAATAAGTATAGTAGTTGTCGTCCTATCGATCATATATGCATGATATGGTTAATAATATGAGTTAGATTGATAATAATAAGAGTAATAAGAATAGTAATTGTCGTTCAATCGATCATGTTTGCATAATATCGTTAATAATATGAGTTAGATTGATAACAGTGAGTGTAATAAGTATAGTGATTGTCGTTCTGTCGGTCACATAAGCACAATATGGCTAATAATATGAGTTAGATTGATAATAATAAGAGTAATAAGTAGAGTAATTGTCGGTCTATCGGTCATATTTGCATAACATGGTTAATAATATGAGTTAGATTGATAATAGTGAGTGTAATAAGTATAGTAATTGTCCTTCTTTCGATCATATAAGCATAATATGGCTATGAATATGAGTTAGATTGATAATGATAAGAGTAATAAGTATAGTAATTGTCGTTCTGTCGATCATTTAAGCATAATATGGCTAACAATATGAGTTAGATTGATAATAATTAGAGTAATAAGTAGAGTAATTGTCGTTCTATCGATCATATAAGCATAATATGGCTGATAATATGAGTTAGATTGATAATGATACGAGTAATAAGTATAGTAATTGTCGTTCTATCGATCATATAAGCATAATATGGCTAATAATATGAGTTAGATTGATAATAATAAGAGTAATAAGTATAGTAATTGTCGTTCTATCGATCATTTAAGCATAATATGGCTAATAATATGAGTTAGATTGATAATAATAAGAGTAATAAGTATAGTAATTGTCGTCCTATCGATCATATAAGCATAATATGGTTAATAATATGAGCTAGATTGATAACAGTGAGTGTAATAAGTATAGTGATTGTCGTTCTGTCGATCACATAAGCACAATACGACTAATAATATGAGTTGGATTGATAATAATAAGAGTAATAAGTATAGTAATTGTGGTTCTATCGATGATATAAGCATAATATGGCTAATAATATGAGTTAGATTGATAATAATAAGAGTAATAAGTATAGTAATTGTCGTTCTATCGATCATATAAGCATAATATGGCTAATAATATGAGTTAGATTGATAATGATAAGAGTAATAAGTACAGTAATTTTGGTTCTATCGATCATATAAGCATAATATGGCTAATAATATGAGTTAGATGGATAATAATAGGAGTAATATGTATAGTAATTGTCGTTCTATCGATCATTTAAGCATAATATGGCTAATAATATGAGTTAGATTGATAATAATAAGAATAACAAGTATAGTAATTGTCGTTCTATCGATCATTTAAGCATAATATGGCTAATAATATGAGTTAGATTGATAATAATAAGAGTAATAAGTATAGTAATTGTCGTCCTATCGATCATATAAGCATAATATGGCTAATAATATGAGTTAGGGTGATAATAATAAAAGTAGTGAGTATAGTAATTGTCGTTCTATCGATCATATGAGCATGATATGGCTAATAATATGAGTTAGATTGATAATAATAAGAGTAATAAGAATAGTAATTGTCGTTTAATCGATCATATTTGCATAATATCGTTAATAATATGAGTTAGATTGATAACAGTGAGTGTAATAAGTATAGTGATTGTCGTTCTGTCGATCACATAAGCACAATATGGCTAATAATATGAGTTAGATTGATAATAATAAGAGTAATAAGTATAGTAATTGTCGGTCTATCGGTCATATTTGCATAACATGGTTAATAATATGAGTTAGATTGATAATAGTGAGTGTAATAAGTATAGTAATTGTCCTTCTTTCGATCATATAAGCATAATATGGCTATGAATATGAGTTAGATTGATAATAATAAGAGTAATAAGTATAGTAATTGTCGTTCTGTCGATCATTTAAGCATAATATGGCTAACAATATGAGTTAGATTGATAATAATTAGAGTAATAAGTAAAGTAATTGTCGTTCTATCGATCATATAAGCATAATATGGCTGATAATATGAGTTAGATTGATAATAATAAGAGTAATACGTATAGTACTTGTCGTTCTATCGATCATATTTGCATAATATGGTTAATAATATGAGTTAGATTGATAACAGTGAGTGTAATAAGTATAGTGATTGTCGTTTTGTCGATCACATAAGCACAATATGGCTAATAATATGAGTTAGATTGATAATAGTAGGAGTAATAAGTATAGTAGTTGTCATTCTATCGGTCATATTTGCATAACATGGTTAATAATATGAGTTAGGTTGATAAAAATAAGAATAACAAGTATAGTAATTGTCGTTCTATCGATCATTTAAGCATAATATGGCTAATAATATGAGTTAGATTGATAATAATAAGAGTAATAAGAATAGTAATTGTCGTTCAATCGATCATGTTTGCATAATATCGTTAATAATATGAGTTAGATTGATAACAGTGAGTGTAATAAGTATAGTGATTGTCGTTCTGTCGGTCACATAAGCACAATATGGCTAATAATATGAGTTAGATTGATAATAATAAGAGTAATAAGTAGAGTAATTGTCGGTCTATCGGTCATATTTGCATAACATGGTTAATAATATGAGTTAGATTGATAATAGTGAGTGTAATAAGTATAGTAATTGTCCTTCTTTCGATCATATAAGCATAATATGGCTATGAATATGAGTTGGATTGATAATGATAAGAGTAATAAGTATAGTAATTGTCGTTCTGTCGATCATTTAAGCATAATATGGCTAATAATATGCGTTAGATTGATAATAATAAGAGAAATAAGTATAGTAATTGTCGTTCTATCGATCATTTAAGCATAATATGGCTAATAATATGTGTTAGATTGATAATAATAAGAGAAATAAGTATAGTAATTGTCGTTCTATCGATCATTTAAGCATAATATGGCTAATAATATGAGTTAGATTGATAATAATAAGAGTAATAAGTATAGTAATTGTCGTTCTATCGATCATTTAAGCATAATATGGCTAATAATATGAGTTAGATTGATAATAATAAGAGTAATAAGTATAGTAATTGTCGTCCTATCGATCATATAAGCATAATATGGTTAATAATATGAGCTAGATTGATAACAGTGAGTGTAATAAGTATAGTGATTGTCGCTCTGTCGATCACATAAGCACAATATGACTAATAATATGAGTTGGATTGATAATAATAAGAGTAATAAGTATAGTAATTGTGGTTCTATCGATCATATAAGCATAATATGGCTAATAATATGTGTTAGATTGATAATAATAAGAGTAATAAGTATAGTAATTGTCGTTCTATCGATCATATAAGCATAATATGGCTAATAATATGAGTTAGATTGATAATGATAAGAGTAATAAGTACAGTAATTTTGGTTCTATCGATCATATAAGCATAATATGGCTAATAATATGAGTTAGATGGATAATAATAGGAGTAATATGTATAGTAATTGTCGTTCTATCGATCATTTAAGCATAATATGGGTAATAATATGAGTCAGATTGATGATAATAAGAGTAATAAGTATAGTAATTGTCGTTCTATCGATAATATAAGCATAATATGGCTAATAATATGAGTTAGATTGATAATACTAAGAGTAGTGAGTATAGTAGTTCTCGTTCCATCGATCATATAAGCATAATATGGCTAATAATATGAGTTAGATTGATAATAATAAGAGTAATAAGTATAGTAATTGTCGTTCTATCGATCATATAAGCATAATATGGCTAATAATATGAGTTAGATTGATAATAGTAAGAGTAGTGAGTATAGTAATTCTCGTTCTATCGATCATATAAGCATAATATGGCTAATAATATGAGTTAGATTGATAACAAGAACAGTAATAAGTATAGTAATTGTCGTTCTATTGATAATATAAGCATAATATGGCTAATAATATGAGTTAGATTTATAATACTAAGAGTAGTGAGTATAGTAATTGTCGTTCTATCGATCATATAAGCATAATATGGCTAATAATATGAGTTAGATTGATAATAATAAGAGTAATAAGTATAGTATTTGTCGTTCTATCGATCATGTAAGCATAATATGGCTAATAATACGAGTTAGATTGATAATAATAAGAGTAATTAGTATAGCAATTGTAGATCTATCGATCATTTAAGCATAATACGGCTAATAATATGAGTTAGATTGATAATAATAACAGTAATAAGTATAGTAATTGTCGTTCTATCGATAATATAATCATAATATGGCTAATAATATGAGTTAGATTGATAATACTAAGAGTAGTGAGTATAGTAATTCTCGTTCTATCGATCATATAAGCATAATATGGCTAATAATATGAGTTAGATTGATACTAATAAGAGTAATAAGTATAGTAATTGTCGTTCTATCGATCATTTAAGCATAATATGGGTAATAATATGAGTCAGATTGATAATAATAACAGTAATAAGTATAGTAATTGTCGTTCTGTCGATCATATAAGCATAATATGGCTAATAATATGAGTTAGATTGATAATACTAAGAGTAGTGAGTATAGTAATTCTCGTTCTATCTATCATATAAGCATAATATGGCTAATAATATGAGTTAGATGGATAATAATAAGAGTAATGAGTATAGTAATTGTAGATCTATCGATCATTTAAGCATAATATGGCTAATAATATGAGTTAGATTGATAATAATAACAGTAATAAGTATAGTAATTGTCGTCCTATCGATCATTTAAGCATAATATGGGAAATAATATGAGTCAGATTGATAATAGTAACAGTAATAAGTATAGTAATTGTCGTTCTTTCGATAATATAAGCATAATATGGCTAATAATATGAGTTAGATTGATAATACTAAGAGTAGTGCGTATAGTAGTTCTCGTTCTATCGATCATATAAGCATAATATGGCTAATAATATGAGTTAGATTGATAATAATAAGAGTAATAAGTATAGTAATTGTCGTTCTATCGATCATATAAGCATAATATGGCTAATAATATGAGTTAGATTGATAATACGAAGAGTAGTGAGTATAGTAATTCTCGTTCTATCGATCATATAAGCATAATATGGCTAATAATATGAGTTAGATTGATAGTAATAAGAGTAATAAGTATAGTAATTGTCGTTCTATCGATAATATAAGCATAATATGGCTAATAATATGAGTTAGATTGATAATACTAAGAGTAGTGAGTATAGTAATTGTCGTTCTATCGATGATATAAGCATAATATGGCTAATAATATGAGTTAGATTGATAATAATAAGAGTAATAAGTATAGTATTTGTCGTTCTATCGATCATGTAAGCATAATATGGCTAATAATACGAGTTAGATTGATAATAATAAGAGTAATGAGTATAGTAATTGTAGATCTATCGATCATTTAAGCATAATATGGCTAATAATATGAGTTAGATTGATAATAATAACAGTATTAAGTATAGTAATTGTCGTTCTATCGATAATATAATCATAATATGGCTAATAATATGAGTTAGATTGATAATACTAAGAGTAGTGAGTATAGTAATTCTCGTTCTATCGATCATATAAGCATAATATGGCTAATAATATGGGTTAGATTGATAATAATAAGAGTAATAAGTATAGTATTTGTCGTTCTATCGATCATATAAGCATAATATGGCTAATAATTTGAGTTAGATTGATAATAATAAGAGTAATAAGTATAGTAATTGACATTCTATCGATCATATAAGCATAATATGGGTAATAATATGAGTTAGATTGATAATAATAAGAGTAATAAGTATAGTAATTGTCGTTCTGTCGATCATTTAAGCATAATATGGCTAACAATATGAGTTAGATTGATAATAATTAGAGTAATAAGTATAGTAATTGTCCTTCTATCGATCATATAAGCATAATATGGCTGATAATATGAGTTAGATTGATAATGCTAAGAGTAATACGTATAGTAATTGTCGTTCTATCGATCATATTTGCATAATATGGTTAATAATATGAGTTAGATTGATAACAGTGAGTGTAATAAGTATAGTGATTGTCGTTCTGTCGATCACATAAGCACAATATGGCTAATAATATGAGTTAGATTGATAATAATAGGAGTAATATTTATAGTAATTGTGGTTCTATCGATCATATAAGCATAATATGGCTAATAATATGAGTTAGATTGATAATAATAAGAGTAATACGTATAGTACTTGTCGTTCTATCGATCATATTTGCATAATATGGTTAATAATATGAGTTAGATTGATAACAGTGAGTGTAATAAGTATAGTGATTGTCGTTCTGTCGATCACATAAGCACAATATGGCTAATAATATGAGTTAGATTGATAATAGTAGGAGTAATAAGTATAGTAATTGTCATTCTATCGGTCATATTTGCACAACATGGTTAATAATATGAGTTATGTTGATAAAAATAAGAATAACAAGTATAGTAATTGTCGTTCTATCGATCATTTAAGCATAATATGGCTAATAATATGAGTTAGATTGATAATAATAAGAGTAATAAGTATAGTAATTGTCGTCCTATTGATCATATAAGCATGATATGGCTAATAATATGAGTTAGATTGATAATAATAAGAGTAATAAGAATAGTAATTGTCGTTCAATCGATCATATTTGCATAATATCGTTAATAATATGAGTTAGATTGATAACAGTGAGTGTAATAAGTATAGTGATTGTCGTTCTGTCGATCACATATGCACAATACGGCTAATAATATGAGTTAGATTGATAATAATAAGAGTAATAAGTATAGTAATTGTCGGTCTATCGGTCATATTTGCAACACATGGTTAATAATATGAGTTAGATTGATAATAGTGAGTGTAATAAGTATAGTAATTGTCCTTCTTTCGATCATATAAGCATAATATGGCTATGAATATGAGTTAGATTGATAATAATAAGAGTAATAAGTATAGTAATTGTCGTTCTGTCGATCATTTAAGCATAATATGGCTAACAATATGAGTTAGATTGATAATAATTAGAGTAATAAGTATAGTAATTGTCGTTCTATCGATCATTTAAGCATAATATGGCTTATAATATGAGTTAGATTGATAATAATAAGAGTAATAAGTATAGTAATTGTCGTCCTATCGATCATATAAGCATAATATGGTTAATAATATGAGCTAGATTGATAATACTAAGAGTAGTGAGTATAGTAATTCTCGTTCTATCGATCATATAAGCATAATATGGCTAATAATATGAGTTAGATTGTTAATAATAAGAGTAATAAGTATAGTAATTGTCGTTCTATCGATCATGTAAGCATAATATGGCTAATAATACGAGTTAGATTGATAATAATAAGAGTAATTAGTATAGCAATTGTAGATCTATCGATCATTTAAGCATAATACGGCTAATAATATGAGTTAGATTGATAATAATAACAGTAATAAGTATAGTAATTGTCGTTCTATCGATAATATAATCATAATATGGCTAATAATATGAGTTAGATTGATAATACTAAGAGTAGTGAGTATAGTAATTCTCGTTCTATCGATCATATAAGCATAATATGGCTAATAATATGAGTTAGATTGATAATAATAAGAGTAATAAGTATAGTATTTGTCGTTCTATCGATCATATAAGCATAATATGGCTAATAATATGAGTTAGATTGATACTAATAAGAGTAATAAGTATAGTAATTGTCGTTCTATCGATCATTTAAGCATAATATGGGTAATAATATGAGTCAGATTGATAATAATAACAGTAATAAGTATAGTAATTGTCGTTCTGTCGATCATATAAGCATAATATGGCTAATAATATGAGTTAGATTGATAATACTAAGAGTAGTGAGTATAGTAATTCTCGTTCTATCTATCATATAAGCATAATATGGCTAATAATATGAGTTAGATGGATAATAATAAGAGTAATGAGTATAGTAATTGTAGATCTATCGATCATTTAAGCATAATATGGCTAATAATATGAGTTAGATTGATAATAATAACAGTAATAAGTATAGTAATTGTCGTCCTATCGATCATTTAAGCATAATATGGGAAATAATATGAGTCAGATTGATAATAGTAACAGTAATAAGTATAGTAATTGTCGTTCTATCGATAATATAAGCATAATATGGCTAATAATATGAGTTAGATTGATAATACTAAGAGTAGTGCGTATAGTAGTTCTCGTTCTATCGATCATATAAGCATAATATGGCTAATAATATGAGTTAGATTGATAATAATAAGAGTAATAAGTATAGTAATTGTCGTTCTATCGATCATATAAGCATAATATGCCTAATAATATGAGTTAGATTGATAATACGAAGAGTAGTGAGTATAGTAATTCTCGTTCTATCGATCATATAAGCATAATATGGCTAATAATATGAGTTAGATTGATAGTAATAAGAGTAATAAGTATAGTAATTGTCGTTCTATCGATCATGTAAGCATAATATGGCTAATAATACGAGTTAGATTGATAATAATAAGAGTAATTAGTATAGCAATTGTAGATCTATCGATCATTTAAGCATAATACGGCTAATAATATGAGTTAGATTGATAATAATAACAGTAATAAGTATAGTAATTGTCGTTCTATCGATAATATAATCATAATATGGCTAATAATATGAGTTAGATTGATAATACTAAGAGTAGTGAGTATAGTAATTCTCGTTCTATCGATCATATAAGCATAATATGGCTAATAATATGAGTTAGATTGATAATACTAAGAGTAGTGAGTATAGTAATTCTCGTTCTATCGATCATATAAGCATAATATGGCTAATAATATGGGTTAGATTGATAATAATAAGAGTAATAAGTATAGTATTTGTCGTTCTATCGATCATATAAGCATAATATGGCTAATAATCTGAGTTAGATTGATAATAATAAGAGTAATAAGTATAGTAATTGACATTCTATCGATCATATAAGCATAATATGGGTAATAATATGAGTTAGATTGATAATAATAAGAGTAATAAGTATAGTAATTGTCGTTCTGTCGATCATTTAAGCATAATATGGCTAACAATATGAGTTAGATTGATAATAATTAGAGTAATAAGTATAGTAATTGTCGTTCTATCGATCATATAAGCATAATATGGCTGATAATATGAGTTAGATTGATAATGCTAAGAGTAATACGTATAGTAATTGTCGTTCTATCGATCATATTTGCATAATATGGTTAATAATATGAGTTAGATTGATAACAGTGAGTGTAATAAGTATAGTGATTGTCGTTCTGTCGATCACATAAGCACAATATGGCTAATAATATGAGTTAGATTGATAATAATAGGAGTAATATTTATAGTAATTGTGGTTCTATCGATCATATAAGCATAATATGGCTAATAATATGAGTTAGATTGATAATAATAAGAGTAATAAGTATAGTAATTGTCGTTCTATCGATCATGTAAGCATAATATGGCTAATAATACGAGTTAGATTGATAATAATAAGAGTAATTAGTATAGCAATTGTAGATCTATCGATCATTTAAGCATAATACGGCTAATAATATGAGTTAGATTGATAATAATAACAGTAATAAGTATAGTAATTGTCGTTCTATCGATAATATAATCATAATATGGCTAATAATATGAGTTAGATTGATAATGATAAGAGTAATAAGTACAGTAATTTTGGTTCTATCGATCATATAAGCATAATATGGCTAATAATATGAGTTAGATGGATAATAATAGGAGTAATATGTATAGTAATTGTCGTTCTATCGATCATTTAAGCATAATATGGCTAATAATATGAGTTAGATTGACAATAATAAGAATAACTAGTATAGTAATATTCGTTCTATCGATCGTTTAAGTATAATATGGCTAATAATATGAGTTAGATTGATAATAGTGAGTGTAATAAGTATAGTAATTGTCCTTCTTTCGATCATATAAGCATAATATGGCTATGAATATGAGTTAGATTGATAATAATAAGAGTAATAAATATAGTAATTGTCGTTCTGTCGATCATTTAAGCATAATATGGCTAACAATATGAGTTAGATTGATAATAATTAGAGTAATAAGTAGAGTAATTGTCGTTCTATCGATCATATAAGCATAATATGGCTGATAATATGAGTTAGATTGATAATGATAAGAGTAATAAGTAGAGTAATTGTCGTTCTGTCGATCATTTAAGCATAATATGGCTAACAATATGAGTTAGATTGATAATAATTAGAGTAATAAGTATAGTAATTGTGGTTCTATCGATCATATAAGCATAATATGGCTAATAATATGAGTTAGATTGATAATAATAAGAGTAATAAGTATAGTAATTGTCGTTCTATCGATCATATAAGCATAATATGGCTAATAATATGAGTTAGATTGATAATGATAAGAGTAATAAGTACAGTAGTTTTGGTTCTATCGATCATATAAGCATAATATGGCTAATAATATGAGTTAGATGGATAATAATGGGAGTAATATGTATAGTAATTGTCGTTCTATCGATTATATCTGCATAATGTGGTAAATAATATGAGTTAGATTGATAATAGTGAGTGTAATAAGTATAGTAATTGTCGTTCTGTCGATCATATAAGCATAATATGGCTAATAATGTGAGATAGATTCATAATAATAATAGTAATAAGTATGGTAATTGTCGTTCTATCGATCATATAAACATAATATGTCTAATAATTTGAGTTAGGTTGATAATAATAAGAGTAATAAGTATAGTAATTGTCGTCCTATCGATCATATAAGCATAATATGGTTAATAATATGAGTTAGATTGATAACAGTGAGTGTAATAAGTATAGTAATTGTCGTTCTATCGATCATATAAGTTCAATATGGCTAATAATATGAGTTAGATTGATAATAATAAGAGTAAAAAGTATAGTAATTGTCGTTCTATCGATCATATAAGCATAATATGGCTAATAATATGAGTTAGATTAATAATAGTAAGAGTAATAAGTATAGTAATTGTCGTTCTATCGATCATATAAGCATAATATGGCTAATAATATGAGTTAGATTGATAATGATAAGAGTAATAAGTACAGTAATTGTCGTTCTATCGATCATATAAGCATAATATGGCTAATAATATGAGTTAGATTGATAATAATAAGAGAAATAAGTATAGTAATTGTCGTTCTATCGATCATTTAAGCATAATATGGCTAATAATATGAGTTAGATTGATAATAATAAGAGAAATAAGTATAGTAATTGTCGTTCTATCGATCATATAAGCATAACATTGCTAATAATATGAGTTAGATTGATAGTAATAAGAGTAATAACTACAGTAATTGTCGTTCTATCGATCATATAAGCATAATATGGCTAATAATATGAGTTAGATTGATAATAATAAGAGTAATAAGTATAGTATTTGTCGTTCTATCGATCATGTAAGCATAATATGGCTAATAATACGAGTTAGATTGATAATAATAAGAGTAATGAGTATAGTAATTGTAGATCTATCGATCATTTAAGCATAATATGGCTAATAATATGAGTTAGATTGATAATAATAACAGTAATAAGTATAGTAATTGTCGTTCTATCGATAATATAATCATAATATGGCTAATAATATGAGTTAGATTGATAATACTAAGAGTAGTGAGTATAGTAGTTCTCGTTCTATCGATCATATAAGAATAATATGGCTAATAATATGAGTTAGATTGATAATAATAAGAGTAATAAGTATAGTAATTGTCGTTCTATCGATCATATAAGCATAATATGGCTAATAATATGAGTTAGATTGATAATAATAACAGTAATAAGTATAGTAATTGTCGTTCTATCGATCATTTAAGCATAATATGGGTAATAATATGAGTCAGATTGATAATAATAACAGTAATAAGTATAGTAATTGTCGTTCTGTCGATAATATAAGCATAATATGGCTAATAATATGAGTTAGATTGATAATAATAAGAGTAATAAGTATAGTAATTGTCGTTCTATCGATCATTTAAGCATAATATGGGTAATAATATGAGTCAGATTGATAATAATAACAGTAATAAGTATAGTAATTGTCGTTCTATCGATCATATAAGCATAATATGGCTAATAATATGAGTTAAATTGATAATACTAAGAGTAGTGAGTATAGTAGTTCTCGTTCTATCGATCATATAAGCATAATATGGCTAATAATATGAGTTAGATTGATAATAATAAGAGTAATAAGTATAGTAATTGTCGTTCTATCGATCATATAAGCATAATATGGCTAATAATATGAGTTAAATTGATAATACTAAGAGTAGTGAGTATAGTAATTCTCGTTCTATCGATCATATAAGCATAATATGGCTAATAATATGAGTTAGATTGATAATAATAAGAGTAATGAGTATAGTAATTGTAGATCTATCGATCATTTGAGCATAATATGGCTAATAATATGAGTTAGATTGATAATAATAACAGTAATAAGTATAGTAATTGTCGTTCTATCGATCATTTAAGCATAATATGGGTAATAATATGAGTCAGATTGATAATAATACCAGTAATAAGTATAGTAATTGTCGTTCTATCGATCATATAAGCATAATATGGCTAATAATACGAGTTAGATTGATAATAATAAGAGTAATGAGTATAGTAATTGTAGATCTATCGATCATTTAAGCATAATATGGCTAATAATATGAGTTAGATTGATAATAATAACAGTAATAAGTATAGTAATTGTCGTTCTATCGATAATATAATCATAATATGGCTAATAATATGAGTTAGATTGATAATACTAAGAGTAGTGAGTATAGTAGTTCTCGTTCTATCGATCATATAAGAATAATATGGCTAATAATATGAGTTAGATTGATAATAATAAGAGTAATAAGTATAGTAATTGTCGTTCTATCGATCATATAAGCATAATATGGCTAATAATATGAGTTAGATTGATAATAATAAGAGTAATAACTACAGTAATTGTCGTTCTATCGATCATATCTGCATAATATGGTTAATAATATGAGTTAGATTGATAATAATAAGAGTAGTAAGTATAGTAT
This sequence comes from Megachile rotundata, assembly GCF_050947335.1. Lineage (NCBI taxonomy): Eukaryota > Metazoa > Arthropoda > Insecta > Hymenoptera > Megachilidae > Megachile > Megachile rotundata. Next base: position 150,064 of record NW_027473555.1, on the reverse strand, counting down.
TTGTCGTTCTATCGATCATATAAGCATAATATGGCTAATAATATGAGTTAGATTGATAATAATAAGAGTAATAAGTATAGTAATTGTCGTTCTATCGATCATATAAGCATAATATGGCTAATAATATGAGTTAGAGTGATTATAATAAGAGTAATGAGTATAGTAATTGAAGTTCTATCGATCATATCGGCATAATATGGTTAATAATATGAGTTAGATTCATAATAATAAGAGTAATAAGTATAGTAATTGTCGTTCTATCGATCATATAAGCATAATATGGCTAATAATATGAGTTAGATTGATAATAATAAGAGTAATAAGTATAGTAATTGTCGTTCTCTCGATCATATAAGCATAATATGGCTAATAATATGAGTTAGAGTGATAACACTAAGAGTAGTGAGTATAGTAATTCTCATTCTATCGATCATATAAGCATAATATGGCTAATAATATGAGTTAGATTGATAATAATAACAGTAATAAGTATAGTAATTGTCGTTCTATCGATAATATAAGCATAATATGGCTAATAATATGAGTTAGATTGATAATACTAAGAGTAGTGAGTATAGTAATTGTCGTTCTATCGATCATATACGCATAATATGGCTAATAATATGAGTTAGATTGATAATAATAAGAGTAATAAGTATAGTATTTGTCGTTCTATCGATCATGTAAGCATAATATGGCTAATAATACGAGTTAGATTGATAATAATAAGAGTAATAAGTATAGTAATTGTCGTTCTATCGATCATTTAAGCATAATATGGGTAATAATATGAGTCAGATTGATAATAATAACAGTAATAAGTATAGTAATTGTCGTTCTATCGATCATATAAGCATAATATGGCTAATAATATGAGTTAGATTGATAATACTAAGAGTAGTGAGTATAGTAATTCTCGTTCTATCGATCATATAAGCATAATATGGCTAATAATATGAGTTAGATTGATAATAATAACAGTAATAAGTATAGTAATTGTCGTTCTATCGATAATATAAGCATAATATGGCTAATAATATGAGTTAGATTGATAATACTAAGAGTAGTGAGTATAGTAATTGTCGTTCTATCGATCATATAAGCATAATATGGCTAATAATATGAGTTAGATTGATAATAATAAGAGTAATAAGTATAGTATTTGTCGTTCTATCGATCATGTAAGCATAATATGGCTAATAATACGAGTTAGATTGATAATAATAACAGTAATAAGTATAGTTATTGTCGTTCTATCGATAATATAAGCATAATATGGCTAATAATATGAGTTAGATTGATAATACTAAGAGTAGTGAGTATAGTAGTTCTCGTTCTATCGATCATATAAGCATAATATGGCTAATAATATGAGTTAGATTGATAATAATAAGAGTAATAAGTATAGTAATTGTCGTTCTATCGATCATATAAGCATAATATGGCTAATAATATGAGTTAGATTGATAATACTAAGAGTAGTGAGTATAGTAATTCTCGTTCTATCGATCATATAAGCATAATATGGCTAATAGTATGAGTTAGATTGATAATAATAAGAGTAATGAGTATAGTAATTGTAGATCTTTCGATCATTTGAGCATAATATGGCTAATAATATGAGTTAGATTGATAATAATAACAGTAATAAGTATAGTAATTGTCGTTCTATCGATCATTTAAGCATAATATGGGTAATAATATGAGTCAGATTGATAATAATACCAGTAATAAGTATAGTAATTGTCGTTCTATCGATCATATAAGCATAATATGGCTAATAATACGAGTTAGATTGATAATAATAAGAGTAATGAGTATAGTAATTGTAGATCTATCGATCATTTAAGCATAATATGGCTAACAATATGAGTTAGATTGATAATAATAACAGTAATAAGTATAGTAATTGTCGTTCTATCGATAATATAATCATAATATGGCTAATAATATGAGTTAGATTGATAATACTAAGAGTAGTGAGTATAGTAGTTCTCGTTCTATCGATCATATAAGAATAATATGGCTAATAATATGAGTTAGATTGATAATAATAAGAGTAATAAGTATAGTAATTGTCGTTCTATCGATCATATAAGCATAATATGGCTAATAATATGAGTTAGATTGATAATAATAAGAGTAATAACTACAGTAATTGTCGTTCTATCGATCATATCTGCATAATATGGTTAATAATATGAGTTAGATTGATAATAATAAGAGTAGTAAGTATAGTATTTGTCGTTCTATCGATCATATAAGCATAATATGGCTAATAATATGAGTTAGATTGATAATAATAAGAGTAATAAGTATAGTAATTGTCGTTCTATCGATCATTTAAGCATAATATGGGTAATAATATGAGTCAGATTGATAATAATAAGAGTAATAAGTATAGTAATTGTCATTCTATCGATCATTTAAGCATAATATGGGTAATAATATGAGTCAGATTGATAATAATAACAGTAATAAGTATAGTAATTGTCGTTCTATCGATAATATAAGCATAATATGGCTAATAATATGAGTTAGATTGATAATAATAACAGTAATAAGTATAGTAATTGTCGTTCTATCGATAATATAAGCATAATATGGCTAATAATATGAGTTAGATTGATAATACTAAGAGTAGTGAGTATAGTAATTGTCGTTCTATCGATCATATAAGCATAATATGGCTAATAATATGAGTTAGATTGATAATAATAAGAGTAATAAGTATAGTATTTGTCGTTCTATCGATCATGTAAGCATAATATGGCTAATAATACGAGTTAGATTGATAATAATAACAGTAATAAGTATAGTTATTGTCGTTCTATCGATAATATAAGCATAATATGGTTAATAATATGAGTTAGATTGATAATAATAAGAGTAGTAAGTATAGTATTTGTCGTTCTATCGATCATATAAGCATAATATGGCTAATAATATGAGTTAGATTGATAATAATAAGAGTAATAAGTATAGTAATTGTCGTTCTATCGATCATATAAGCATAATATGGCTAATAATATGAGTTAGAGTGATTATAATAAGAGTAATGAGTATAGTAATTGAAGTTCTATCGATCATATCGGCATAATATGGTTAATAATATGAGTTAGATTCATAATAATAAGAGTAATAAGTATAGTAATTGTCGTTCTATCGATCATATAAGCATAATATGGCTAATAATATGAGTTAGATTGATAATAATAAGAGTAATAAGTATAGTAATTGTCGTTCTCTCGATCATATAAGCATAATATGGCTAATAATATGAGTTAGAGTGATAACACTAAGAGTAGTGAGTATAGTAATTCTCATTCTATCGATCATATAAGCATAATATGGCTAATAATATGAGTTAGATTGATAATAATAACAGTAATAAGTATAGTAATTGTCGTTCTATCGATAATATAAGCATAATATGGCTAATAATATGAGTTAGATTGATAATACTAAGAGTAGTGAGTATAGTAATTGTCGTTCTATCGATCATATACGCATAATATGGCTAATAATATGAGTTAGATTGATAATAATAAGAGTAATAAGTATAGTATTTGTCGTTCTATCGATCATGTAAGCATAATATGGCTAATAATACGAGTTAGATTGATAATAATAAGAGTAATAAGTATAGTAATTGTCGTTCTATCGATCATTTAAGCATAATATGGGTAATAATATGAGTCAGATTGATAATAATAACAGTAATAAGTATAGTAATTGTCGTTCTATCGATCATATAAGCATAATATGGCTAATAATATGAGTTAGATTGATAATACTAAGAGTAGTGAGTATAGTAATTCTCGTTCTATCGATCATATAAGCATAATATGGCTAATAATATGAGTTAGATTGATAATAATAACAGTAATAAGTATAGTAATTGTCGTTCTATCGATAATATAAGCATAATATGGCTAATAATATGAGTTAGATTGATAATACTAAGAGTAGTGAGTATAGTAATTGTCGTTCTATCGATCATATAAGCATAATATGGCTAATAATATGAGTTAGATTGATAATAATAAGAGTAATAAGTATAGTATTTGTCGTTCTATCGATCATGTAAGCATAATATGGCTAATAATACGAGTTAGATTGATAATAATAACAGTAATAAGTATAGTTATTGTCGTTCTATCGATAATATAAGCATAATATGGCTAATAATATGAGTTAGATTGATAATACTAAGAGTAGTGAGTATAGTAGTTCTCGTTCTATCGATCATATAAGCATAATATGGCTAATAATATGAGTTAGATTGATAATAATAAGAGTAATAAGTATAGTAATTGTCGTTCTATCGATCATATAAGCATAATATGGCTAATAATATGAGTTAGATTGATAATACTAAGAGTAGTGAGTATAGTAATTCTCGTTCTATCGATCATATAAGCATAATATGGCTAATAGTATGAGTTAGATTGATAATAATAAGAGTAATGAGTATAGTAATTGTAGATCTTTCGATCATTTGAGCATAATATGGCTAATAATATGAGTTAGATTGATAATAATAACAGTAATAAGTATAGTAATTGTCGTTCTATCGATCATTTAAGCATAATATGGGTAATAATATGAGTCAGATTGATAATAATACCAGTAATAAGTATAGTAATTGTCGTTCTATCGATCATATAAGCATAATATGGCTAATAATACGAGTTAGATTGATAATAATAAGAGTAATGAGTATAGTAATTGTAGATCTATCGATCATTTAAGCATAATATGGCTAACAATATGAGTTAGATTGATAATAATAACAGTAATAAGTATAGTAATTGTCGTTCTATCGATAATATAATCATAATATGGCTAATAATATGAGTTAGATTGATAATACTAAGAGTAGTGAGTATAGTAGTTCTCGTTCTATCGATCATATAAGAATAATATGGCTAATAATATGAGTTAGATTGATAATAATAAGAGTAATAAGTATAGTAATTGTCGTTCTATCGATCATATAAGCATAATATGGCTAATAATATGAGTTAGATTGATAATAATAAGAGTAATAACTACAGTAATTGTCGTTCTATCGATCATATCTGCATAATATGGTTAATAATATGAGTTAGATTGATAATAATAAGAGTAGTAAGTATAGTATTTGTCGTTCTATCGATCATATAAGCATAATATGGCTAATAATATGAGTTAGATTGATAATAATAAGAGTAATAAGTATAGTAATTGTCGTTCTATCGATCATTTAAGCATAATATGGGTAATAATATGAGTCAGATTGATAATAATAAGAGTAATAAGTATAGTAATTGTCATTCTATCGATCATTTAAGCATAATATGGGTAATAATATGAGTCAGATTGATAATAATAACAGTAATAAGTATAGTAATTGTCGTTCTATCGATAATATAAGCATAATATGGCTAATAATATGAGTTAGATTGATAATAATAAGAGTAATAAGTATAGTAATTGTCGTTCTATCGATAATATAAGCATAACATGGCTAATAATATGAGTTAGATTGATAATACTAAGAGTAGTGAGTATAGTAATTGTCGTTCTATCGATCATATAAGCATAATATGGCTAATAATATGAGTTAGATTGATAATAATAAGAGTAATAAGTATAGTATTTGTCGTTCTATCGATCATGTAAGCATAATATGGCTAATAATACGAGTTAGATTGATAATAATAAGAGTAATGAGTATAGTAATTGTAGATATATCGATCATATAAGCATAATATGGCTAATAGTATGAGTTAGATTGATAATAATAAGAGTAATGAGTATAGTAATTGTAGATCTATCGATCATTTAAGCACAATATGGCTAATAATATGAGTTAGATTGATAATAATAACAGTAATAAGTATAGTAATTGTCGTTCTATCGATGATTTAAGCATAATATGGGTAATAATATGGGTCAGATTGATAATAATAACAGTAATAAGTATAGTAATTGTCGTTCTATCGATAATATAAGCATAATATGGCTAATAATATGAGTTAGATTTATAATACTAAGAGTAGTGAGTATAGTAATTGTCGTTCTATCGATCATACAAGCATAATATGGCTAATAATATGAGTTAGATTGATAATAATAAGAGTAATAAGTATAGTAATTGTCGTTCTATCGATCATATAAGCATAATATGGCTAATAATATGAGTTAGATTGATAATACTAAGAGTAGTGAGTATAGTAATTCTCGTTCTATCGATCATATAAGCATAATATGGCTAATAATATGAGTTAGATTGATAATACTAAGAGTAGTGAGTATAGTAATTCTCGTTCTATCGATCATATAAGCATAATATGGCTAATAATATGAGTTAGATTGATAATAATAAGAGTAATAACTACAGTAATTGTCGTTCTATCGATCATATAAGCATAGTAAGGCTAATAATATGAGTTAGAGTGATAATACTAAGAGTAGTGAGTATAGTAATTCTCATTCTATCGATCATATAAGCATAATATGGCTAATAATATGAGTTAGACTGATAATAATAAGAGTAATGAGTATAGTAATTGTAGTTCTATCGATCATTTAAGCATAATATGGCTAATAATATGAGTTAGATTGATAATAATAAGAGTAATGAGTATAGTAATTGTAGTTCTATCGATCATATCTGCATAATATGGTTAATAATATGAGTTAGATTGATAATAATAAGAGTAGTAAGTATAGTATTTGTCGTTCTATCGATCATATAAGCATAATATGGCTAATAATATGAGTTAGATTGATAATAATAAGAGTAATAAGTATAGTAATTGTCGTTCTATCGATCATTTAAGCATAATATGGGTAATAATATGAGTCAGATTGATAATAATAAGAGTAATAAGTATAGTAATTGTCATTCTATCGATCATTTAAGCATAATATGGGTAATAATATGAGTCAGATTGATAATAATAACAGTAATAAGTATAGTAATTGTCGTTCTATCGATAATATAAGCATAATATGGCTAATAATATGAGTTAGATTGATAATAATAACAGTAATAAGTATAGTCATTGTCGTTCTATCGATAATATAAGCATAATATGGCTAATAATATGAGTTAGATTGATAATACTAAGAGTAGTGAGTATAGTAGTTCTCGTTCTATCGATCATATAAGCATAATATGGCTAATAATATGAGTTAGATTGATAATAATAAGAGTAATAAGTATAGTAATTGTCGTTCTATCGATCATTTAAGCATAATATGGGTAATAATATGAGTCAGATTGATAATAATAACAGTAATAAGTATAGTAATTGTCGTTCTATCGATCATATAAGCATAATATGGCTAATAATATGAGTTAGATTGATAATACTAAGAGTAGTGAGTATAGTAATTCTCGTTCTATCGATCATATAAGCATAATATGGCTAATAATATGAGTTAGATTGATAATAATAACAGTAATAAGTATAGTAATTGTCGTTCTATCGATAATATAAGCATAATATGGCTAATAATATGAGTTAGATTGATAATACTAAGAGTAGTGAGTATAGTAATTGACGTTCTATCGATCATATAAGCATAATATGGCTAATAATATGAGTTAGATTGATAATAATAAGAGTAATAAGTATAGTATTTGTCGTTCTATCGATCATGTAAGCATAATATGGCTAATAATACGAGTTAGATTGATAATAATAAGAGTAATGAGTATAGTAATTGTAGATCTATCGATCATTTAAGCATAATATGGCTAATAATATGAGTTAGATTGATAATAATAACAGAAATAAGTATAGTAATTGTCGTTCTATCGATAATATAATCATAATATGGCTAATAATATGAGTTAGATTGATAATACTAAGAGTATTGAGTATAGTAGTTCTCGTTCTATCGATCATATAAGAATAATATGGCTAATAATATGAGTTAGATTGATAATAATAAGAGTAATAAGTATAGTAATTGTCGTTCTATCGATCATATAAGCATAATATGGCTAATAATATGAGTTAGATTGATAATAATAACAGTAATAAGTATAGTAATTGTCGTTCTATCGATCATTTAAGCATAATATGGGTAATAATATGAGTCAGATTGATAATAATAACAGTAATAAGTATAGTAATTGTCGTTCTGTCGATAATATAAGCATAATATGGCTAATAATATGAGTTAGATTGATAATACTAAGAGTAGTGAGTATAGTAATTCTCGTTCTATCGATCATATAAGCATAATATGGCTAATAATATGAGTTAGATTGATAATAATAACAGTAATAAGTATAGTAATTGTCGTTCTATCGATAATATAAGCATAATATGGCTAATAATATGAGTTAGATTGATAATACTAAGAGTAGTGAGTATAGTAATTGACGTTCTATCGATCATATAAGCATAATATGGCTAATAATATGAGTTAGATTGATAATAATAAGAGTAATAAGTATAGTATTTGTCGTTCTATCGATCATGTAAGCATAATATGGCTAATAATACGAGTTAGATTGATAATAATAAGAGTAATGAGTATAGTAATTGTAGATCTATCGATCATTTAAGCATAATATGGCTAATAATATGAGTTAGATTGATAATAATAACAGAAATAAGTATAGTAATTGTCGTTCTATCGATAATATAATCATAATATGGCTAATAATATGAGTTAGATTGATAATACTAAGAGTATTGAGTATAGTAGTTCTCGTTCTATCGATCATATAAGAATAATATGGCTAATAATATGAGTTAGATTGATAATAATAAGACTAATAAGTATAGTAATTGTCGTTCTATCGATCATATAAGCATAATATGGCTAATAATATGAGTTAGATTGATAATAATAACAGTAATAAGTATAGTAATTGTCGTTCTATCGATCATTTAAGCATAATATGGGTAATAATATGAGTCAGATTGATAATAATAACAGTAATAAGTATAGTAATTGTCGTTCTGTCGATAATATAAGCATAATATGGCTAATAATATGAGTTAGATTGATAATAATAAGAGTAATAAGTATAGTAATTGTCGTTCTATCGATCATTTAAGCATAATATGGGTAATAATATGAGTCAGATTGATAATAATAACAGTAATAAGTATAGTAATTGTCGTTCTATCGATAATATAAGCATAATATGGCTAATAATATGAGTTAGATTGATAATACTAAGAGTAGTGAGTATAGTAGTTTTCGTTCTATCGATCATATAAGCATAATATGGCTAATAATATGAGTTAGATTGATAATAATAAGAGTAATAAGTATAGTAATTGTCGTTCTATCGATCATATAAGCATAATATGGCTAATAATATGAGTTAGATTGATAATACTAAGAGTAGTGAGTATAGTAATTCTCGTTCTATCGATCATATAAGCATAATATGGCTAATAATATGAGTTAGATTGATAATAATAAGAGTAATGAGTATAGTAATTGTAGATCTATCGATCATTTGTGCATAATATGGCTAATAATATGAGTTAGATTGATAATAATAACAGTAATAAGTATAGTAATTGTCGTTCTATCGATCATTTAAGCATAATATGGGTAATAATATGAGTCAGATTGATAATAATACCAGTAATAAGTATAGTAATTGTCGTTCTATCGATCATATAAGCATAATATGGCTAATAATACGAGTTAGATTGATAATAATAAGAGTAATGAGTATAGTAATTGTAGATCTATCGATCATTTAAGCATAATATGGCTAATAATATGAGTTAGATTGATAATAATAACAGTAATAAGTATAGTAATTGTCGTTCTATCGATAATATAATCATAATATGGCTAATAATATGAGTTAGATTGATAATACTAAGAGTAGTGAGTATAGTAGTTCTCGTTCTATCGATCATATAAGAATAATATGGCTAATAATATGAGTTAGATTGATAATAATAAGAGTAATAAGTATAGTAATTGTCGTTCTATCGATCATATAAGCATAATATGGCTAATAATATGAGTTAGATTGATAATAATAAGAGTAATAACTACAGTAATTGTCGTTCTATCGATCATATCTGCATAATATGGTTAATAATATGAGTTAGATTGATAATAATAAGAGTAGTAAGTATAGTATTTGTCGTTCTATCGATCAAATAAGCATAATATGGCTAATAATATGAGTTAGATTGATAATAATAAGAGTAATAAGTATAGTAATTGTCGTTCTATCGATCATATAAGCATAATATGGCTAATAATATGAGTTAGAGTGATAATAATAAGAGTAATGAGTATAGTAATTGAAGTTCTATCGATCATATCGGCATAATATGGTTAATAATATGAGTTAGATTCATAATAATAAGAGTAATAAGTATAGTAATTGTCGTTCTATCGATCATATAAGCATAATATGGCTAATAATATGAGTTAGATTGATAATAATAAGAGTAATAAGTATAGTAATTGTCGTTCTATCGATAATATAAGCATAATATGGCTAATAATATGAGTTAGATTGATAATACTAAGAGTAGTGAGTATAGTAATTGTCGTTCTATCGATCATATAAGCATAATATGGCTAATAATATGAGTTAGATTGATAATAATAAGAGTAATAAGTATAGTATTTGTCGTTCTATCGATCATGTAAGCATAATATGGCTAATAATACGAGTTAGATTGATAATAATAAGAGTAATAAGTATAGTAATTGTCGTTCTATCGATCATTTAAGCATAATATGGGTAATAATATGAGTCAGATTGATAATAATAACAGTAATAAGTATAGTAATTGTCGTTCTATCGATAATATAAGCATAATATGGCTAATAATATGAGTTAGATTGATAATACTAAGAGTAGTGAGTATAGTAGTTCTCGTTCTATCGATCATATAAGCATAATATGGCTAATGATATGAGTTAGATTGATAATAATAAGAGTAATAAGTATAGTAATTGTCGTTCTATCGATAATATAAGCATAATATGGCTAATAATATGAGTTAGATTGATAATACTAAGAGTAATAAGTATAGTAATTGTCGTTCTATCGATCATATAAGCATAATATGGCTAATAATATGAGTTAGATTGATAATAATAAGAGTAATAAGTATAGTATTTGTCGTTCTATCGATCATGTAAGCATAATATGGCTAATAATACGAGTTAGATTGATAATAATAAGAGTAATGAGTATAGTAATTGTAGATCTATCGATCATTTAAGCATAATATGGCTAATAATATGAGTTAGATTGATAATAATAACAGTAATAAGTATAGTAATTGTCGTTCTATCGATAATATAATCATAATATGCCTAATAATATGAGTTAGATTGATAATACTAAGAGTAGTGAGTATAGTAATTCTCGTTCTATCGATCATATAAGCATAATATGGCTAATAATATGAGTTAGATTGATAATAATAAGAGTAATAAGTATAGTATTTGTCGTTCTATCGATCATATAAGCATAATATGGCTAATAATATGAGTTAGATTGATAATAATAAGAGTAATAAGTATAGTAATTGTCATTCTATCGATCATTTAAGCATAATATGGGTAATAATATGAGTCAGATTGATAATAATAAGAGTAATAAGTATAGTAATTGTCGTTCTATCGATAATATAAGCATAATATGGCTAATAATATGAGTTAGATTGATAATACTAAGAGTAATAAGTATAGTAATTGTCGTTCTATCGATCATATAAGCATAATATGGCTAATAATATGAGTTAGATTGATAATACTAAGAGTAGTGAGTATAGTAATTCTCGTTCTATCGATCATATAAGCATAGTATGGCTAATAATATGAGTTAGATTGATAATAATAAGAGTAATGAGTATAGTAATTGTAGATCTATCGATCATTTAAGCATAATATGGCTAATAATATGAGTTAGATTGATAATAATAACAGTAATAAGTATAGTAATTGTCGTTCTATCGATAATATAACCATAATATGGCTAGTAATATGAGTTAGATTGATAATACTAAGAGTAGTGAGTATAGTAATTCTCGTTCTATCGATCATATAAGCATAATATGGCTAATAATATGAGTTAGATTGATAATAATAAGAGTAATAACTACAGTAATTGTCGTTCTATCGATCATATAAGCATAATAAGGCTAATAATATGAGTTAGAGTGATAATACTAAGAGTAGTGAGTATAGTAATTCTCATTCTATCGATCATATAAGCATAATATGGCTAATAATATGAGTTAGACTGATAATAATAAGAGTAATGAGTATAGTAATTGTAGTTCTATCGATCATTTAAGCATAATATGGCTAATAATATGAGTTAGATTGCTAATAATAAGAGTAATGAGTATAGTAATTGTAGTTCTATCGATCATATCTGCATAATATGGTTAATAATATGAGTTAGATTGATAATAATAAGAGTAGTAAGTATAGTATTTGTCGTTCTATCGATCATATAAGCATAATATGGCTAATAATATGAGTTAGATTGATAATAATAAGAGCAATAAGTATAGTAATTGTCGTTCTATCGATCATTTAAGCATAATATGGGTAATAATATGAGTCAGATTGATAATAATAACAGTAATAAGTATAGTAATTGTCGTTCTATCGATAATATAAGCATAATATGGCTAATAATATGAGTTAGATTGATAATAATAAGAGTAATAAGCATAGTAATTGTCGTTCTATCGATCATATAAGCATAATATGGCTAATAATATGAGTTAGATTGATAATACTAAGAGTAGTGAGTATAGTAATTCTCGTTCTATCGATCATATAAGCATAATATGGCTAATAATATGAGTTAGATTGATAATACTAAGAGTAGTGAGTATAGTAATTCTCGTTCTATCGATCATATAAGCATAATATGGCTAATAATATGAGTTAGATTGATAATACTAAGAGTAGTGAGTATAGTAATTCTCGTTCTATCGATCATATAAGCATAATATGGCTAATAATATGAGTTAGATTGATAATAATAAGAGTAATAACTACAGTAATTGTCGTTCTATCGATCATATAAGCATAGTAAGGCTAATAATATGAGTTAGAGTGATAATACTAAGAGTAGTGAGTATAGTAATTCTCATTCTATCGATCATATAAGCATAATATGGCTAATAATATGAGTTAGACTGATAATAATAAGAGTAATGAGTATAGTAATTGTAGTTCTATCGATCATTTAAGCATAATATGGCTAATAATATGAGTTAGATTGATTATAATAAGAGTAATGAGTATAGTAATTGTAGTTCTATCGATCATATCTGCATAATATGGTTAATAATATGAGTTAGATTGATAATAATAAGAGTAGTAAGTATAGTATTTGTCGTTCTATCGATCATATAAGCATAATATGGCTAATAATATGAGTTAGATTGATAATAATAAGAGTAATAAGTATAGTAATTGTCGTTCTATCGATCATTTAAGCATAATATGGGTAATAATATGAGTCAGATTGATAATAATAAGAGTAATAAGTATAGTAATTGTCATTCTATCGATCATTTAAGCATAATATGGGTAATAATATGAGTCAGATTGATAATAATAACAGTAATAAGTATAGTAATTGTCGTTCTATCGATAATATAAGCATAATATGGCTAATAATATGAGTTAGATTGATAATAATAACAGTAATAAGTATAGTAATTGTCGTTCTATCGATAATATAAGCATAATATGGCTAATAATATGAGTTAGATTGATAATACTAAGAGTAGTGAGTATAGTAGTTCTCGTTCTATCGATCATATAAGCATAATATGGCTAATAATATGAGTTAGATTGATAATAATAAGAGTAATAAGTATAGTAATTGTCGTTCTATCGATAATATAAGCATAATATGGCTAATAATATGAGTCAGATTGATAATAATAAGAGTAGTGAGTATAGTAATTGTAGTTCTATCGATCATATCTGCATAATATGGTTAATAATATGAGTTAGATTGATAATAATAAGAGTAGTAAGTATAGTATTTGTCGTTCTATCGATCATATAAGCATAATATGGCTAATAATATGAGTTAGATTGATAATAATAAGAGTAATAAGTCTAGTAATTGTCGTTCTATCGATCATTTAAGCATAATATGGGTAATAATATGAGTCAGATTGATAATAATAACAGTAATAAGTATAGTAATTGTCGTTCTATCGATAATATAAGCATAATATGGCTAATAATATGAGTTAGATTGATAATACTAAGAGTAGTGAGTATAGTAGTTCTCGTTCTATCGATCATATAAGCATAATATGGCTAATGATATGAGTTAGATTGATAATAATAAGAGTAATAAGTATAGTAATTGTCGTTCTATCGATAATATAAGCATAATATGGCTAATAATATGAGTTAGATTGATAATACTAAGAGTAATAAGTATAGTAATTGTCGTTCTATCGATCATATAAGCATAATATGGCTAATAATATGAGTTAGATTGATAATAATAAGAGTAATAAGTATAGTATTTGTCGTTCTATCGATCATGTAAGCATAATATGGCTAATAATACGAGTTAGATTGATAATAAAAAGAGTAATGAGTATAGTAATTGTAGATCTATCGATCATTTAATCATAATATGGCTAATAATATGAGTTAGATTGATAATAATAACAGTAATAAGTATAGTAATTGTCGTTCTATCGATAATATAATCATAATATGCCTAATAATATGAGTTAGATTGATAATACTAAGAGTAGTGAGTATAGTAATTCTCGTTCTATCGATCATATAAGCATAATATGGCTAATAATATGAGTTAGATTGATAATAATAAGAGTAATAAGTATAGTATTTGTCGTTCTATCGATCATATAAGCATAATATGGCTAATAATATGAGTTAGATTGATAATAATAAGAGTAATAAGTATAGTAATTGTCATTCTATCGATCATTTAAGCATAATATGGGTAATAATATGAGTCAGATTGATAATAATAAGAGTAATAAGTATAGTAATTGTCGTTCTATCGATAATATAAGCATAATATGGCTAATAATATGAGTTAGATTGATAATACTAAGAGTAATAAGTATAGTAATTGTCGTTCTATCGATCATATAAGCATAATATGGCTAATAATATGAGTTAGATTGATAATACTAAGAGTAGTGAGTATAGTAATTCTCGTTCTATCGATCATATAAGCATAATATGGCTAATAATATGAGTTAGATTGATAATAATAAGAGTAATGAGTATAGTAATTGTAGATCTATCGATCATTTAAGCATAATATGGCTAATAATATGAGTTAGATTGATAATAATAACAGTAATAAGTATAGTAATTGTCGTTCTATCGATAATATAACCATAATATGGCTAGTAATATGAGTTATATTGATAATACTAAGAGTAGTGAGTATAGTAATTCTCGTTCTATCGATCATATAAGCATAATATGGCTAATAATATGAGTTAGATTGATAATAATAAGAGTAATAACTACAGTAATTGTCGTTCTATCGATCATATAAGCATAATAAGGCTAATAATATGAGTTAGAGTGATAATACTAAGAGTAGTGAGTATAGTAATTCTCATTCTATCGATCATATAAGCATAATATGGCTAATAATATGAGTTAGACTGATAATAATAAGAGTAATGAGTATAGTAATTGTAGTTCTATCGATCATTTAAGCATAATATGGCTAATAATATGAGTTAGATTGCTAATAATAAGAGTAATGAGTATAGTAATTGTAGTTCTATCGATCATATCTGCATAATATGGTTAATAATATGAGTTAGATTGATAATAATAAGAGTAGTAAGTATAGTATTTGTCGTTCTATCGATCATATAAGCATAATATGGCTAATAATATGAGTTAGATTGATAATAATAAGAGCAATAAGTATAGTAATTGTCGTTCTATCGATCATTTAAGCATAATATGGGTAATAATATGAGTCAGATTGATAATAATAACAGTAATAAGTATAGTAATTGTCGTTCTATCGATAATATAAGCATAATATGGCTAATAATATGAGTTAGATTGATAATACTAAGAGTAGTGAGTATAGTAGTTCTCGTTCTATCGATCATATAAGCATAATATGGCTAATAATATGAGTTAGATTGATAATAATAAGAGTAATAAGTATAGTAATTGTCGTTCTATCGATAATATAAGCATAATATGGCTAATAATATGAGTTAGATTGATAATACTAAGAGTAATAAGTATAGTAATTGTCGTTCTAGCGATCATATAAGCATAATATGGCTAATAATATGAGTTACATTGATAATACTAAGAGTAGTGAGTATAGTAATTCTCGTTCTATCGATCATATAAGCATAATATGGCTAATAATATGAGTTAGATTGATAATAATAAGAGTAATGAGTATAGTAATTGTAGATCTGTCGATCATTTAAGCATAATATGGCTAGTAATATGAGTTAGATTGATAATAATAACTGTAATAAGTATAGTAATTGTCGTTCTATCGATAATATAACCATAATATGGCTAATAATATGAGTTAGATTGATAATACTAAGAGTAGTGAATATAGTAATTCTCGTTCTATCGATCATATATGCATAATATGGCTAATAATATGAGTTAGATTGACAATAATAAGAGTAATAACTATAGTAATTGTCGTTCTATCGATCATATAAGCATAATAAGGCTAATAATATGAGTTAGAGTGATAATACTAAGAGTAGTGAGTATAGTAATTCTCATTCTATCTATCATATAAGCATAATATGGCTAATAATATTAGTTAGACTGATAATAATAAGAGTAATGAGTATAGTAATTGTAGTTCTATCGATCATTTAAGCATAATATGGCTAATAATATGAGTTAGATTGATAATAATAAGAGTAATGAGTATAGTAATTGTAGTTCTATCGATCATATCTGCATAATATGGTTAATAATATGAGTTAGATTGATAATAATAAGAGTAATAAGTATAGTATTTGTCGTTCTATCGATCATATAAGCATAATATGGCTAATAATATGAGTTAGATTGATAATAATAAGAGTAATAAGTCTAGTAATTGTCGTTCTATCGATCATTTAAGCATAATATGGGTAATAATATGAGTCAGATTGATAATAATAACAGTAATAAGTATAGTAATTGTCGTTCTATCGATAATATAAGCATAATATGGCTAATAATATGAGTTAGATTGATAATACTAAGAGTAGTGAGTATAGTAGTTCTCGTTCTATCGATCATATAAGCATAATATGGCTAATGATATGAGTTAGATTGATAATAATAAGAGTAATAAGTATAGTAATTGTCGTTCTATCGATAATATAAGCATAATATGGCTAATAATATGAGTTAGATTGATAATACTAAGAGTAATAAGTATAGTAATTGTCGTTCTATCGATCATATAAGCATAATATGGCTAATAATATGAGTTAGATTGATAATAATAAGAGTAATAAGTATAGTAATTGTCGTTCTATCGATAATATAACCATAATATGGCTAATAATATGAGTTAGATTGATAATACTAAGAGTAGTGAATATAGTAATTCTCGTTCTATCGATCATATATGCATAATATGGCTAATAATATGAGTTAGATTGATAATAATAAGAGTAACAACTACAGTAATTGTCGTTCTATCGATCATATAAGCATAATAAGGCTAATAATATGAGTTAGAGTGATAATACTAAGAGTAGTGAGTATAGTAATTCTCATTCTATCGATCATATAAGCATAATATGGCTAATAATATGAGTTAGACTGATAATAATAAGAGTAATGAGTATAGTAATTGTAGTTCTATCGATCATTTAAGCATAATATGGCTAATAATATGAGTTAGATTGATAATAATAAGAGTAATGAGTATAGTAATTGTAGTTCTATCGATCATATCTGCATAATATGGTTAATAATATGAGTTAGATTGATAATAATAAGAGTAGTAAGTATAGTATTTGTCGTTCTATCGATAATATAAGCATAATATGGCTAATAATATGAGTTAGATTGATAATACTAAGAGTAATAAGTATAGTAATTGTCGTTCTATCGATCATATAAGCATAATATGGCTAATAATATGAGTTAGATTGATAATAATAAGAGTAATAAGTATAGTAATTGTCGTTCTATCGATAATATAACCATAATATGGCTAATAATATGAGTTAGATTGATAATACTAAGAGTAGTGAATATAGTAATTCTCGTTCTATCGATCATATATGCATAATATGGCTAATAATATGAGTTAGATTGATAATAATAAGAGTAACAACTACAGTAATTGTCGTTCTATCGATCATATAAGCATAATAAGGCTAATAATATGAGTTAGAGTGATAATACTAAGAGTAGTGAGTATAGTAATTCTCATTCTATCGATCATATAAGCATAATATGGCTAATAATATGAGTTAGACTGAAAATAATAAGAGTAATGAGTATAGTAATTGTAGTTCTATCGATCATTTAAGCATAATATGGCTAATAATATGAGTTAGATTGATAATAATAAGAGTAATGAGTATAGTAATTGTAGTTCTATCGATCATATCTGCATAATATGGTTAATAATATGAGTTAGATTGATAATAATAAGAGTAGTAAGTATAGTATTTGTCGTTCTATCGATCATATAAGCATAATATGGCTAATAATATGAGTTAGATTGATAATAATAAGAGTAATTAGTATAGTAATTGTCGTTCTATCGATCATTTAAGCATAATATGGGTAATAATATGAGTCAGATTGATAATAATAGCAGTAATAAGTGTAGTAATTGTCGTTCTATCGATAATATAAGCATAATATGGCTAATAATATGAGTTAGATTGATAATACTAAGAGTAGTGAGTATAGTAGTTCTCGTTCTATCGATCATATAAGCATAATATGGCTAATAATATGAGTTAGATTGATAATAATAAGAGTAATAAGTATAGTAATTGTCGTTCTATCGATAATATAAGCATAATATGGCTAATAATATGAGTTAGATTGATAATACTAAGAGTAATAAGTATAGTAATTGTCGTTCTAGCGATCATATAAGCATAATATGGCTAATAATATGAGTTAGATTGATAATACTAAGAGTAGTGAGTATAGTAATTCTCGTTCTATCGATCATATAAGCATAATATGGCTAATAATATGAGTTAGATTGATAATAATAAGAGTAATGAGTATAGTAATTGTAGTTCTATCGATCATATCTGCATAATATGGTTAATAATATGAGTTAGATTGATAATAATAAGAGTAGTAAGTATAGTATTTGTCGTTCTATCGATCATGTAAGCATAATATGGCTAATAATACGAGTTAAATTGATAATAATAAGAGTAATGAGTATAGTAATTGTAGATCTATCGATCATTTAAGCATAATATGGCTAATAATATGAGTTAGATTGATAATAATAACAGTAATAAGTATAGTAATTGTCGTTCTATCGATAATATAACCATAATATGGCTAGTAATATGAGTTAGATTGATAATACTAAGAGTAGTGAGTATAGTAATTCTCGTTCTATCGATCATATAAGCATAATATGGCTAATAATATGAGTTAGATTGATAACAATAAGAGTAATAACTACAGTAATTGTCGTTCTATCGATCATATAAGCATAATAAGGCTAATAATATGAGTTAGAGTGATAATACTAAGAGTAGTGAGTATAGTAATTCTCATTCTATCGATCATATAAGCATAATATGGCTAATAATATGAGTTAGATTGATAATAATAAGAGTAATGGGTATAGTAATTGTAGTTCTATCGATCATATAAGCAAAATATGGCTAATAACATGAGTTAGATTGATAATGATAAGAGTAATAACTACAGTAATTGTCGTTCTATCGATCATATAAGCATAATAAGGCTAATAATATGAGTTAGAGTGATAATAATAACAGTAATATGTATAGTAATTGTCGTTCTATCGATAATATAAGCATAATATGGCTAATAATATGAGTTAGATTGATAATACTAAGAGTAGTGAGTATAGTATTTGTCGTTCTATCGATCATGTAAGCACAATATCGCTAATAATACGAGTTAGATTGATAATAATAAGAGCAATAAGTATAGTAATTGTCGTTCTATCGATCATTTAAGCATAATATGGCTAATAATATGAGTTAGATTGATAATAATAACAGTAATATGTATAGTAATTGTCGTTCTATCGATAATATAAGCATAATATGGCTAATAATATGAGTTAGATTGATAATAATAACAGTAATAAGTATAGTAATTGTCGTTCTATCGATCATATAAGCATAATAAGGCTAATAATATGAGTTAGAGTGATAATACTAAGAGTAGTGAGTATAGTAATTCTCATTCTATCGATCATATAAGCATAATATGGCTAATAATATGAGTTAGATTGATAATAATAAGAGTAGTAAGTATAGTATTTGTCGTTCTATCGATCATATAAGCATAATATGGCTAATAATATGAGTTAGATTGATAATAATAAGAGCAATAAGTATAGTAATTGTCGTTCTATCGATCATTTAAGCATAATATGGGTAATAATATGAGTCAGATTGATAATAATAACAGTAATAAGTATAGTAATTGTCGTTCTATCGATAATATAAGCATAATATGGCTAATAATATGAGTTAGATTGATAATACTAAGAGTAGTGAGTATAGTAGTTCTCGTTCTATCGATCATATAAGCATAATATGGCTAATAATATGAGTTAGATTGATAATAATAAGAGTAATAAGTATAGTAATTGTCGTTCTATCGATAATATAACCATAATATGGCTAATAATATGAGTTAGATTGATAATACTAAGAGTAGTGAATATAGTAATTCTCGTTCTATCGATCATATATGCATAATATGGCTAATAATATGAGTTAGATTGATAATAATAAGAGTAACAACTACAGTAATTGTCGTTCTATCGATCATATAAGCATAATAAGGCTAATAATATGAGTTAGAGTGATAATACTAAGAGTAGTGAGTATAGTAATTCTCATTCTATCGATCATATAAGCATAATATGGCTAATAATATGAGTTAGACTGATAATAATAAGAGTAATGAGTATAGTAATTGTAGTTCTATCGATCATTTAAGCATAATATGGCTAATAATATGAGTTAGATTGATAATAATAAGAGTAATGAGTATAGTAATTGTAGTTCTATCGATCATATCTGCATAATATGGTTAATAATATGAGTTAGATTGATAATAATAAGAGTAGTAAGTATAGCATTTGTCGTTCTATCGATCATATAAGCATAATATGGCTAATAATATGAGTCAGATTGATAATAATAGCAGTAATAAGTTTAGTAATTGTCGTTCTATCGATAATATAAGCATAATATGGCTAATAATATGAGTTAGATTGATAATACTAAGAGTAGTGAGTATAGTAGTTCTCGTTCTATCGATCATATAAGCATAATATGGCTAATAATATGAGTTAGATTGATAATAATAAGAGTAATAAGTATAGTAATTGTCGTTCTATCGATAATATAAGCATAATATGGCTAATAATATGAGTTAGACTGATAATACTAAGAGTAATAAGTATAGTAATTGTCGTTCTAGCGATCATATAAGCATAATATGGCAAATAATATGAGTTAGATTGATAATACTAAGAGTAGTGAGTATAGTAATTCTCGTTCTATCGATCATATAAGCATAATATGGCTAATAATATGAGTTAGATTGATAATAATAAGAGTAATGAGTATAGTAATTGTAGATCTATCGATCATTTAAGCATAATATGGCTAGTAATATGAGTTAGATTGATAATAATAACAGTAATAAGTATAGTAATTGTCGTTCTATCGATAATATAACCATAATATGGCTAATAATATGAGTTAGATTGATAATACTAAGAGTAGTGAATATAGTAATTCTCGTTCTATCGATCATATATGCATAATATGGCTAATAATATGAGTTAGATTGATAATAATAAGAGTAATAACTACAGTAATTGTCGTTCTATCGATCATATAAGCATAATAAGGCTAATAATATGAGTTAGAGTGATAATACTATGAGTAGTGAGTATAGTAATTCTCATTCTATCGATCATATAAGCATAATATGGCTAATAATATGAGTTAGACTGATAATAATAAGAGTAATGAGTATAGTAATTGTAGTTCTATCGATCACTTAAGCATAATATGGCTAATAATATGAGTTAGATTGATAATAATAAGAGTAATGAGTATAGTAATTGTAGTTCTATCGATCATATCTGCATAATATGGTTAATAATATGAGTTAGATTGATAATAATAAGAGTAGTAAGTATAGTATTTGTCGTTCTATCGATCATATAAGCATAATATGGCTAATAATATGAGTTAGATTGATAATAATAAGAGTAATAAGTATAGTAATTGTCGTTCTATCGATCATATAAGCATAATATGGCTAATAATATGAGTTAGATTGATAATACTAAGAGTAGTGAGTATAGTAATTCTCGTTCTATCGATCATATAAGCATAATATGGCTAATAATATGAGTTAGATTGATAATAATAAGAGTAATGAGTATAGTAATTGTAGATCTATCGATCATTTAAGCATAATATGGCTAATAATATGAGTTAGATTGATAATAATAACAGTAATAAGTATAGTAATTGTCGTTCTATCGATCATTTAAGCATAATATGGGTAATAATATGAGTCAGATTGATAATAATAACAGTAATAAGTATAGTAATTGTCGTTCTATCGATAATATAAGCATAATATGGCTAATAATATGAGTTAGATTGATAATACTAAGAGTAATAAGTATAGTAATTGTCGTTCTAGCGATCATATAAGCATAATATGGCTAATAATATGAGTTAGATTGATAATACTAAGAGTAGTGAGTATAGTAATTCTCGTTCTATCGATCATATAAGCATAATATGGCTAATAATATGAGTTAGATTGATAATAATAAGAGTAATGAGTATAGTAATTGTAGATCTGTCGATCATTTAAGCATAATATGGCTAGTAATATGAGTTAGATTGATAATAATAACTGTAATAAGTATAGTAATTGTCGTTCTATCGATAATATAAGCATAATATGGCTAATAATATGAGTTAGATTGATAATACTAAGAGTAATAAGTATAGTAATTGTCGTTCTATCGATCATATAAGCATAATATGGCTAATAATATGAGTTAGATTGATAATAATAAGAGTAATAAGTATAGTAATTGTCGTTCTATCGATAATATAACCATAATATGGCTAATAATATGAGTTAGATTGATAATACTAAGAGTAGTGAATATAGTAATTCTCGTTCTATCGATCATATATGCATAATATGGCTAATAATATGAGTTAGATTGATAATAATAAGAGTAACAACTACAGTAATTGTCGTTCTATCGATCATATAAGCATAATAAGGCTAATAATATGAGTTAGAGTGATAATACTAAGAGTAGTGAGTATAGTAATTCTCATTCTATCGATCATATAAGCATAATATGGCTAATAATATGAGTTAGACTGAAAATAATAAGAGTAATGAGTATAGTAATTGTAGTTCTATCGATCATTTAAGCATAATATGGCTAATAATATGAGTTAGATTGATAATAATAAGAGTAATGAGTATAGTAATTGTAGTTCTATCGATCATATCTGCATAATATGGTTAATAATATGAGTTAGATTGATAATAATAAGAGTAGTAAGTATAGTATTTGTCGTTCTATCGATCATATAAGCATAATATGGCTAATAATATGAGTTAGATTGATAATAATAAGAGTAATTAGTATAGTAATTGTCGTTCTATCGATCATTTAAGCATAATATGGGTAATAATATGAGTCAGATTGATAATAATAGCAGTAATAAGTGTAGTAATTGTCGTTCTATCGATAATATAAGCATAATATGGCTAATAATATGAGTTAGATTGATAATACTAAGAGTAGTGAGTATAGTAGTTCTCGTTCTATCGATCATATAAGCATAATATGGCTAATAATATGAGTTAGATTGATAATAATAAGAGTAATAAGTATAGTAATTGTCGTTCTATCGATAATATAAGCATAATATGGCTAATAATATGAGTTAGATTGATAATACTAAGAGTAATAAGTATAGTAATTGTCGTTCTAGCGATCATATAAGCATAATATGGCTAATAATATGAGTTAGATTGATAATACTAAGAGTAGTGAGTATAGTAATTCTCGTTCTATCGATCATATAAGCATAATATGGCTAATAATATGAGTTAGATTGATAATAATAAGAGTAATGAGTATAGTAATTGTAGTTCTATCGATCATATCTGCATAATATGGTTAATAATATGAGTTAGATTGATAATAATAAGAGTAGTAAGTATAGTATTTGTCGTTCTATCGATCATGTAAGCATAATATGGCTAATAATACGAGTTAGATTGATAATAATAAGAGTAATGAGTATAGTAATTGTAGATCTATCGATCATTTAAGCATAATATGGCTAATAATATGAGTTAGATTGATAATAATAACAGTAATAAGTATAGTAATTGTCGTTCTATCGATAATATAACCATAATATGGCTAGTAATATGAGTTAGATTGATAATACTAAGAGTAGTGAGTATAGTAATTCTCGTTCTATCGATCATATAAGCATAATATGGCTAATAATATGAGTTAGATTGCTAACAATAAGAGTAATAACTACAGTAATTGTCGTTCTATCGATCATATAAGCATAATAAGGCTAATAATATGAGTTAGAGTGATAATACTAAGAGTAGTGAGTATAGTAATTCTCATTCTATCGATCATATAAGCATAATATGGCTAATAATATGAGTTAGATTGATAATAATAAGAGTAATGGGTATAGTAATTGTAGTTCTATCGATCATATAAGCAAAATATGGCTAATAACATGAGTTAGATTGATAATGATAAGAGTAATAACTACAGTAATTGTCGTTCTATCGATCATATAAGCATAATAAGGCTAATAATATGAGTTAGAGTGATAATAATAACAGTAATATGTATAGTAATTGTCGTTCTATCGATAATATAAGCATAATATGGCTAATAATATGAGTTAGATTGATAATACTAAGAGTAGTGAGTATAGTATTTGTCGTTCTATCGATCATGTAAGCACAATATCGCTAATAATACGAGTTAGATTGATAATAATAAGAGCAATAAGTATAGTAATTGTCGTTCTATCGATCATTTAAGCATAATATGGCTAATAATATGAGTTAGATTGATAATAATAACAGTAATATGTATAGTAATTGTCGTTCTATCGATAATATAAGCATAATATGGCTAATAATATGAGTTAGATTGATAATAATAACAGTAATAAGTATAGTAATTGTCGTTCTATCGATCATATAAGCATAATAAGGCTAATAATATGAGTTAGAGTGATAATACTAAGAGTAGTGAGTATAGTAATTCTCATTCTATCGATCATATAAGCATAATATGGCTAATAATATGAGTTAGATTGATAATAATAAGAGTAGTAAGTATAGTATTTGTCGTTCTATCGATCATATAAGCATAATATGGCTAATAATATGAGTTAGATTGATAATAATAAGAGCAATAAGTATAGTAATTGTCGTTCTATCGATCATTTAAGCATAATATGGGTAATAATATGAGTCAGATTGATAATAATAACAGTAATAAGTATAGTAATTGTCGTTCTATCGATAATATAAGCATAATATGGCTAATAATATGAGTTAGATTGATAATACTAAGAGTAGTGAGTATAGTAGTTCTCGTTCTATCGATCATATAAGCATAATATGGCTAATAATATGAGTTAGATTGATAATAATAAGAGTAATAAGTATAGTAATTGTCGTTCTATCGATAATATAACCATAATATGGCTAATAATATGAGTTAGATTGATAATACTAAGAGTAGTGAATATAGTAATTCTCGTTCTATCGATCATATATGCATAATATGGCTAATAATATGAGTTAGATTGATAATAATAAGAGTAACAACTACAGTAATTGTCGTTCTATCGATCATATAAGCATAATAAGGCTAATAATATGAGTTAGAGTGATAATACTAAGAGTAGTGAGTATAGTAATTCTCATTCTATCGATCATATAAGCATAATATGGCTAATAATATGAGTTAGACTGATAATAATAAGAGTAATGAGTATAGTAATTGTAGTTCTATCGATCATTTAAGCATAATATGGCTAATAATATGAGTTAGATTGATAATAATAAGAGTAATGAGTATAGTAATTGTAGTTCTATCGATCATATCTGCATAATATGGTTAATAATATGAGTTAGATTGATAATAATAAGAGTAGTAAGTATAGCATTTGTCGTTCTATCGATCATATAAGCATAATATGGCTAATAATATGAGTCAGATTGATAATAATAGCAGTAATAAGTTTAGTAATTGTCGTTCTATCGATAATATAAGCATAATATGGCTAATAATATGAGTTAGATTGATAATACTAAGAGTAGTGAGTATAGTAGTTCTCGTTCTATCGATCATATAAGCATAATATGGCTAATAATATGAGTTAGATTGATAATAATAAGAGTAATAAGTATAGTAATTGTCGTTCTATCGATAATATAAGCATAATATGGCTAATAATATGAGTTAGACTGATAATACTAAGAGTAATAAGTATAGTAATTGTCGTTCTAGCGATCATATAAGCATAATATGGCAAATAATATGAGTTAGATTGATAATACTAAGAGTAGTGAGTATAGTAATTCTCGTTCTATCGATCATATAAGCATAATATGGCTAATAATATGAGTTAGATTGATAATAATAAGAGTAATGAGTATAGTAATTGTAGATCTATCGATCATTTAAGCATAATATGGCTAGTAATATGAGTTAGATTGATAATAATAACAGTAATAAGTATAGTAATTGTCGTTCTATCGATAATATAACCATAATATGGCTAATAATATGAGTTAGATTGATAATACTAAGAGTAGTGAATATAGTAATTCTCGTTCTATCGATCATATATGCATAATATGGCTAATAATATGAGTTAGATTGATAATAATAAGAGTAATAACTACAGTAATTGTCGTTCTATCGATCATATAAGCATAATAAGGCTAATAATATGAGTTAGAGTGATAATACTATGAGTAGTGAGTATAGTAATTCTCATTCTATCGATCATATAAGCATAATATGGCTAATAATATGAGTTAGACTGATAATAATAAGAGTAATGAGTATAGTAATTGTAGTTCTATCGATCACTTAAGCATAATATGGCTAATAATATGAGTTAGATTGATAATAATAAGAGTAATGAGTATAGTAATTGTAGTTCTATCGATCATATCTGCATAATATGGTTAATAATATGAGTTAGATTGATAATAATAAGAGTAGTAAGTATAGTATTTGTCGTTCTATCGATCATATAAGCATAATATGGCTAATAATATGAGTTAGATTGATAATAATAAGAGTAATAAGTATAGTAATTGTCGTTCTATCGATCATATAAGCATAATATGGCTAATAATATGAGTTAGATTGATAATACTAAGAGTAGTGAGTATAGTAATTCTCGTTCTATCGATCATATAAGCATAATATGGCTAATAATATGAGTTAGATTGATAATAATAAGAGTAATGAGTATAGTAATTGTAGATCTATCGATCATTTAAGCATAATATGGCTAATAATATGAGTTAGATTGATAATAATAACAGTAATAAGTATAGTAATTGTCGTTCTATCGATCATTTAAGCATAATATGGGTAATAATATGAGTCAGATTGATAATAATAACAGTAATAAGTATAGTAATTGTCGTTCTATCGATAATATAAGCATAATATGGCTAATAATATGAGTTTGATTGATAATACTAAGAGTAGTGAGTATAGTAGTTCTCGTTCTATCGATCATATAAGCATAATATGGCTAATAATATGAGTTAGATTGATAATAATAAGAGTAATAAGTATAGTAATTGTCGTTCTATCGATCATATAAGCATAATATGGCTAATAATATGAGTTAGATTGATAATACTAAGAGTAGTGAGTATAGTAATTCTCGTTCTATCGATCATATAAGCATAATATGGCTAATAATATGAGTTAGATTGATAATAATAAGAGTAATGAGTATAGTAATTGTAGATCTATCGATCATTTAAGCATAATATGGCTAATAATATGAGTTGATTGATAATAATAACAGTAATAAGTATAGTAATTGTCGTTCTATCGATAATATAACCATAATATGGCTAATAATATGAGTTAGATTGATAACACTAAGAGTAGTGAATATAGTAATTCTCGTTCTATCGATCATATATGCATAATATGGCTAATAATATGAGTTAGATTGATAATAATAAGAGTAATAACTACAGTAATTGTCGTTCTATCGATCATATAAGCATAATAAGGCTAATAATATGAGTTAGAGTGATAATACTAAGAGTAGTGAGTATAGTAATTCTCATTCTATCGATCATATAAGCATAATATGGCTAATAATATGAGTTGGATTGATAATAATAAGAGTAGTAAGTATAGTATTTGTCGTTCTATCGATCATATAAGCATAATATGGCTAATAATATAAGTTAGATTGATAATAATAAGAGTAATAAGTATAGTAATTGTCGTTCTATCGATCATTTAAGCATAATATGGGTAATAATATGAGTCAGATTGATAATAATAACAGTAATAAGTATAGTAATTGTAGATCTATCGATCATTTAAGCATAATATGGCTAATAATATGAGTTAGATTGATAATAATAACAGTAATAAGTATAGTAATTGTCGTTCTATCGATCATTTAAGCATAATATGGCTAATAATATGAGTTAGATTGATAATAATAAGAGTAATAAGTATAGTAATTGTCGTTCTCTCGATCATATAAGCATAATATGGCTAATAATATGAGTTAGAGTGATAATACTAAGAGTAGCGAGTATAGTAATTCTCATTCTATCGATCATATAAGCATAATATGGCTAATAATATGAGTTAGATTGATAATAATAAGAGTAATAAGTATAGTAATTGTCGTTCTATCGATAATATAAGCATAATATGGCCAATAATATGAGTTAGATTGATAATACTAAGAGTAGTGAGTATAGTAATTCTCGTTCTATCGATCATATATGCATAATATGGCTAATAATATGAGTTAGATTGATAATAATAAGAGTAATAACTACAGTAATTGTCGTTCTATCGATCATATAAGCATAATAAGGCTAATAATATGAGTTAGAGTGATAATACTAAGAGTAGTGAGTATAGTAATTCTCATTCTATCGATCATATAAGCATAATATGGCTAATAATATGAGTTAGGCTGATAATAATAAGAGTAATAAGTATAGTAATTGTCGTTCTATCGATCATATAAGCATAATATGGTTAATAATATGAGTCAGATTGATAATAATAAGAGTAGTAAGTATAGTATTTGTCGTTCTATCGATCATATAAGCATAATATGGCTAATAATATAAGTTAGATTGATAATAATAAGAGTAATAAGTATAGTAATTGTCGTTCTATCGATCATTTAAGCATAATATGGGTAATAATATAAGTCAGATTGATAATAATAACAGTAATAAGTATAGTAATTGTCGTTCTATCGATAATATAAGCATAATATGGATAATAATATGAGTTAGATTGATAGTACTAAGAGTAGTCAGTATAGTAGTTCTCGTTCTATCGATCATATAAGCATAATATGGGTAATAATATGAGTTAGATTGATAATAATAAGAGTAATAAGTATAGTAATTGTCGTTCTATCGATAATATAAGCATAATATGGCTAATAATATGAGTTAGATTGATAATACTAAGAGTAGTGAGTATAGTAATTCTCGTTCTATCGATCATATATGCATAATATGGCTAATAATATGAGTTAGATTGATAATAATAAGAGTAATAACTACAGTAATTGTCGTTCTATCGATCATATAAGCATAATAAGGCTAATAATATGAGTTAGAGTGATAATACTAAGAGTAGTGAGTATAGTAATTCTCATTCTATCGATCATATAAGCATAATATGGCTAATAATATGAGTTAGGCTGATAATAATAAGAGTAATAAGTATAGTAATTGTCGTTCTATCGATAATATAAGCATAATATGGATAATAATATGAGTTAGATTGATAGTACTAAGAGTAGTCAGTATAGTAGTTCTCGTTCTATCGGTCATATAAGCATAATATGGGTAATAATATGAGTTATATTGATAATAATAAGAGTAATAAGTATAGTAATTGTCGTTCTATCGATCATATAAGCATAATATGGCTAATAATATGAGTTAGATTGATAATACTAAGAGTAGTGAGTATAGTAATTCTCGTTCTATCGATCATATAAGCATAATATGGCTAATAATATGAGTTAGATTGATAATAATAAGAGTAATGAGTATAGTAATTGTAGATCTATCGATCATTTAAGCATAATATGGCTAATAATATGAGTTAGATTGATAATAATAACAGTAATAAGTATAGTAATTGTCGTTCTATCGATCATTTAAGCATAATATGGGTAATAATATGAGTCAGATTGATAATAATAACAGTTATAAGTATAGTAATTGTCGTTCTATCGATAATATAAGCATAATATGGCTAATAATATGAGTTAGATTGATAATACTAAGAGTAGTGAGTATAGTAGTTCTCGTT
The DNA here is from genome assembly GCF_050947335.1 of Megachile rotundata. Lineage (NCBI taxonomy): Eukaryota > Metazoa > Arthropoda > Insecta > Hymenoptera > Megachilidae > Megachile > Megachile rotundata. Next base: position 119,181 of record NW_027473555.1, on the reverse strand, counting down.
CTATCGATCATATAAGCATAATATGGCTAATAATATGAGTTAGATTGATAATAATAAGAGTAATAAGTATAGTAATTGTCGTTCTATCGATCATATAAGCATAATATGGCTAATAATATGAGTTAGATTGATAATACTAAGAGTAGTGAGTATAGTAATTCTCGTTCTATCGATCATATAAGCATAGTATGGCTAATAATATGAGTTAGATTGATAATAATAAGAGTAATGAGTATAGTAATTGTAGTTCTATCGATCATTTAAGCATAATATGGCTAATAATATGAGTTAGATTGATAATAATAACAGTAATAAGTATAGTAATTGTCGTTCTACCGATAATATAACCATAATATGGCTAGTAATGAGTTAGATTGATAATACTAAGAGTAGTGAGTATAGTAATTCTCGTTCTATCGATCATATAAGCATAATATGGCTAATAATATGAGTTAGATTGATAATAATAAGAGTAATAACTACAGTAATTGTCGTTCTATCGATCATATAAGCATAATAAGGCTAATAATATGAGTTAGATTGATAATAATAAGAGTAATGGGTATAGTAATTGTAGTTCTATCGATCATATAAGCAAAATATGGCTAATAATATGAGTTAGATTGATAATAATAAGAGTAATAACTACAGTAATTGTCGTTCTATCGATCATATAAGCATAATAAGGCTAATAATATGAGTTAGAGTGATAATACTAAGAGTAGTGAGTATAGTAATTCTCATTCTATCGATCATATAAGCATAATATGGCTAATAATATGAGTTAGATTGATAATAGTAAGAGTAATAAGTATAGTATTTGTCGTTCTATCGATCATGTAAGCATAATATCGCTAATAATACGAGTTAGATTGATAATAATAAGAGTAATAAGTATAGTAATTGTCGTTCTATCGATCATTTAAGCATAATATGGCTAATAATATGAGTTAGATTGATAATAATAACAGTAATAAGTATAGTAATTGTCGTTCTATCGATAATATAAGCATAATATGGCTAATAATATGAGTTAGACTGATAATACTAAGAGTAGTGAGGATAGTAATTCTCGTTCTATCGATCATATAAGCATAATATGGCTAATAATATGAGTTAGATTGATAATAATAAGAGCAATGAGTATAGTAATTGTAGTTCTATCGATCATATCGGCATAATATGGTTAATAATATGAGTTAGATTGATAATAATAAGAGTAATAAGTATAGTAATTGTCGTTCTATCGATCATTTAAGCATAATATGGCTAATAATATGAGTTAGATTGATAATAATAACAGTAATATGTATAGTAATTGTCGTTCTATCGATAATATAAGCATAATATGGCTAATAATATGAGTTAGATTGATAATAATAACAGTAATAAGTATAGTAATTGTCGTTCTATCGATCATATAAGCATAATAAAGCTAATAATATGAGTTAGAGTGATAATACTAAGAGTAGTGAGTATAGTAATTCTCATTCTATCGATCATGTAAGCATAATATGGCTAATAATATGAGTTAGATTGATAATAATAAGAGTAATGAGTATAGTAATTGTAGTTCTATCGATCATATCGGCATAATATGGTTAATAATATGAGTTAGATTCATAATAATAAGAGTAATAAGTATAGTAATTGTCGTTCTATCGATCATATAAGCATAATATGGCTAATAATATGAGTTAGATTGATAATAATAACAGTAATAAGTATAGTAATTGTCGTTCTATCGATAATATAACCATAATATGGCTAGTAATATGAGTTAGATTGATAATACTAAGAGTAGTGAGTATAGTAATTCTCGTTCTATCGAGCATATAAGCATAATATGGCTAATAATATGAGTTAGATTGATAATAATAAGAGTAATAACTACAGTAATTGTCGTTCTATCGATCATATAAGCATAATAAGGCTAATAATATGAGTTAGAGTGATAATACTAAGAGTAGTGAGTATAGTAATTCTCATTCTATCGATCATATAAGCATAATATGGCTAATAATATGAGTTAGATTGATAATAATAAGAGTAATGGGTATAGTAATTGTAGTTCTATCGATCACATAAGCAAAATATGGCTAATAATATGAGTTAGATTGATAATGATAAGAGTAATAACTACAGTAATTGTCGTTCTATCGATCATATAAGCATAATAAGGCTAATAATATGAGTTAGAGTGATAATAATAACAGTAATATGTATAGTAATTGTCGTTCTATCGATAATATAAGCATAATATGGCTAATAATATGAGTTAGATTGATAATACTAAGAGTAGTGAGTATAGTAATTCTCGTTCTATCGATCATATAAGCATAATATGGCTAATAATATGAGTTAGATTGATAATAATAAGAGTAATAAGTATAGTATTTGTCGTTCTATCGATCATGTAAGCACAATATCGCTAATAATATGAGTTAGATTGATAATAATAAGAGTAATAAGTATAGTATTTGTCGTTCTATCGATCATGTAAGCACAATATCGCTAATAATACGAGTTAGATTGATAATAATAAGAGCAATAAGTATAGTAATTGTCGTTCTATCGATCATTTAAGCATAATATGGCTAATAATATGAGTTAGATTGATAATAATAACAGTAATATGTATAGTAATTGTCGTTCTATCGATAATATAAGCATAATATGGCTAATAATATGAGTTAGATTGATAATACTAAGAGTAGTGAGTATAGTAATTCTCGTTCTATCGATCATATAAGCATAATATGGCTAATAATATGAGTTAGATTGATAATAATAACAGTAATAAGTATAGTAATTGTCGTTCTATCGATAATATAAGCATAATATGGCTAATAATATGAGTTAGATTGATAATACTAAGAGTAGTGAGTACAGTAATTCTCGTTCTATCGATCATATAAGCATAATATGGCTAATAATATGAGTTAGATTGATAATAATAAGAGTAATAACTACAGTAATTGTCGTTCTATCGATCATAAAAGCATAATAAGGCTAATAATATGAGTTAGATTGATAATAATAAGAGTAATAACTACAGTAATTGTCGTTCTATCGATCATAAAAGCATAATAAGGCTAATAATATGAGTTAGATTGATAATAATAAGAGTAATAAGTATAGTAATTGTCGTTCTCTCGATCATACAAGCATAATATGGCTAATAATATGAGTTAGAGTGATAATACTAAGAGTAGTGAGTATAGTAATTCTCATTCTATCGATCATTTAAGCATAATATGGCTAATAATATGAGTTAGATTGATAATAATAACAGTAATAAGTATAGTAATTGTCGTTCTATCGATAATATAACCATAATATGGCTAATAATATGAGTTAGATTGATAATACTAAGAGTAGTGAGTATAGTAATTCTCGTTCTATCGATCATATAAGCATAATATGGCTAATAATATGAGTTAGATTGATAATAGTAAGAGTAATAAGTATAGTATTTGTCGTTCTATCGATCATGTAAGCATAATATCGCTAATAATACGAGTTAGATTGATAATAATAAGAGTAATAAGTATAGTAATTGTCGTTCTATCGATCATTTAAGCATAATATGGCTAATAATATGAGTTAGATTGATAATAATAACAGTAATAAGTATAGTAATTGTCGTTCTATCGATAATATAAGCATAATATGGCTAATAATATGAGTTAGATTGATAATACTAAGAGTAGTGAGTATAGTAATTCTCGTTCTATCGATCATATAAGCATAATATGGCTAATAATATGAGTTAGATTGATAATAATAAGAGTAATAAGTATAGTAATTGTCGTTCTCTCGATCATACAAGCATAATATGGCTAATAATATGAGTTAGAGTGATAATACTAAGAGTAGTGAGTATAGTAATTCTCATTCTATCGATCATTTAAGCATAATATGGCTAATAATATGAGTTAGATTGATAATAATAACAGTAATAAGTATAGTAATTGTCGTTCTATCGATAATATAACCATAATATGGCTAATAATATGAGTTAGATTGATAATACTAAGAGTAGTGAGTATAGTAATTCTCGTTCTATCGATCATATAAGCATAATATGGCTAATAATATGAGTTAGATTGATAATAGTAAGAGTAATAAGTATAGTATTTGTCGTTCTATCGATCATGTAAGCATAATATCGCTAATAATACGAGTTAGATTGATAATAATAAGAGTAATAAGTATAGTAATTGTCGTTCTATCGATCATTTAAGCATAATATGGCTAATAATATGAGTTAGATTGATAATAATAACAGTAATAAGTATAGTAATTGTCGTTCTATCGATAATATAAGCATAATATGGCTAATAATATGAGTTAGATTGATAATACTAAGAGTAGTGAGTATAGTAATTCTCGTTCTATCGATCATATAAGCATAATATGGCTAATAATATGAGTTAGATTGATAATAATAAGAGCAATGAGTATAGTAATTGTAGTTCTATCGATCATATCGGCATAATATGGTTAATAATATGAGTTAGATTGATAATAATAAGAGTAATAAGTATAGTAATTGTCGTTCTATCGATCATTTAAGCATAATATGGCTAATAATATGAGTTAGATTGATAATAATAACAGTAATATGTATAGTAATTGTCGTTCTATCGATAATATAAGCATAATATGGCTAATAATATGAGTTAGATTGATAATAATAACAGTAATAAGTATAGTAATTGTCGTTCTATCGATCATATAAGCATAATAAGGCTAATAATATGAGTTAGAGTGATAATACTAAGAGTAGTGAGTATAGTAATTCTCATTCTATCGATCATGTAAGCATAATATGGCTAATAATATGAGTTAGATTGATAATAATAAGAGTAATGAGTATAGTAATTGTAGTTCTATCGATCATATCGGCATAATATGGTTAATAATATGAGTTAGATTCATAATAATAAGAGTAATAAGTATAGTAATTGTCGTTCTATCGATCATATAAGCATAATATGGGTAATAATATGAGTTAGATTGATAGTAATAACAGTAATAAGTATAGTAATTGTCGTTCTATCGATAATATAACCATAATATGGCTAGTAATATGAGTTAGATTGATAATACTAAGAGTAGTGAGTATAGTAATTCTCGTTCTATCGATCATATAAGCATAATATGGCTAATAATATGAGTTAGATTGATAATAATAAGAGTAATAACTACAGTAATTGTCGTTCTATCGATCATATAAGCATAATAAGGCTAATAATATGAGTTAGAGTGATAATACTAAGAGTAGTGAGTATAGTAATTCTCATTCTATCGATCATATAAGCATAATATGGCTAATAATATGAGTTAGATTGATAATAATAAGAGTAATGGGTATAGTAATTGTAGTTCTATCGATCATATAAGCAAAATATGGCTAATAATATGCGTTAGATTGATAATGATAAGAGTAATAACTACAGTAATTGTCGTTCTATCGATCATATAAGCATAATAAGGCTAATAATATGAGTTAGAGTGATAATAATAACAGTAATATGTATAGTAATTGTCGTTCTATCGATAATATAAGCATAATATGGCTAATAATATGAGTTAGATTGATAATACTAAGAGTAGTGAGTATAGTAATTCTCGTTCTATCGATCATATAAGCATAATATGGCTAATAATATGAGTTAGATTGATAATAATAAGAGTATTAAGTATAGTATTTGTCGTTCTATCGATCATGTAAGCACAATATCGCTAATAATATGAGTTAGATTGATAATAATAAGAGTAATAAGTATAGTATTTGTCGTTCTATCGATCATGTAAGCACAATATCGCTAATAATACGAGTTAGATTGATAATAATAAGAGCAATAAGTATAGTAATTGTCGTTCTATCGATCATTTAAGCATAATATGGCTAATAATATGAGTTAGATTGATAATAATAACAGTAATATGTATAGTAATTGTCGTTCTATCGATAATATAAGCATAATATGGCTAATAATATGAGTTAGATTGATAATACTAAGAGTAGTGAGTACAGTAATTCTCGTTCTATCGATCATATAAGCATAATATGGCTAATAATATGAGTTAGATTGATAATAATAAGAGTAATAAGTATAGTAATTGTCGTTCTATCGATAATATAAGCATAATATGGCTAATAATATGAGTTAGATTGATAATACTAAGAGTAGTGAGTACAGTAATTCTCGTTCTATCGATCATATAAGCATAATATGGCTAATAATATGAGTTAGATTGATAATAATAAGAGTAATAACTACAGTAATTGTCGTTCTATCGATCATAAAAGCATAATAAGGCTAATAATATGAGTTAGATTGATAATAATAAGAGTAATAACTACAGTAATTGTCGTTCTATCGATCATAAAAGCATAATAAGGCTAATAATATGAGTTAGATTGATAATAATAAGAGTAATAAGTATAGTAATTGTCGTTCTCTCGATCATACAAGCATAATATGGCTAATAATATGAGTTAGAGTGATAATACTAAGAGTAGTGAGTATAGTAATTCTCATTCTATCGATCATATAAGCATAATATGGCTAATAATATGAGTTAGATTGATAATAATAAGAGTAATGAGTATAGTAATTGTAGTTCTATCGATCATATCGGCATAATATGGTTAATAATATGAGTTAGATTCATAATAATAAGAGTAATAAGTATAGTAATTGTCGTTCTATCGATCATATAAGCATAATATGGCTAATAATATGAGTTAGATTGATAATAATAAGAGTAATAAGTATAGTAATTGTCGTTCTCTCGATCATATAAGCATAATATGGCTAATAATATGAGTTAGAGTGATAATACTAAGAGTAGTGAGTATAGTAATTCTCATTCTATCGATCATATAAGAATAATATGGCTAATAATATGAGTTAGATTGATAATAATAACAGTAATAAGTATAGTAATTGTCGTTCTATCGATAATATAAGCATAATATGGCTAATAATATGAGTTAGATTGATAATACTAAGAGTAGTGAGTATAGTAATTGTCGTTCTATCGATCATATAAGCATAATATGGCTAATAATATGAGTTAGATTGATAATAATAAGAGTAATAAGTACAGTATTTGTCGTTCTATCGATCATGTAAGCATAATATGGCTAATAATACGAGTTAGATTGATAATAATAAGAGTAATGAGTATAGTAATTGTAGATCTATCGATCATTTAAGCATAATATGGCTAATAATAGGAGTTAGATTGATAATAATAACAGTAATAAGTATAGTAATTGTCGTTCTATCGATAATATAATCATAATATGGCTAATAATATGAGTTAGATTGATAATACTAAGAGTAGTGAGTATAGTAATTCTCGTTCTATCGATCATATAAGCATAATATGGCTAATAATATGGGTTAGATTGATAATAATAAGAGTAATAAGTATAGTATTTGTCGTTCTATCGATCATATAAGCATAATATGGCTAATAATATGAGTTAGATTGATAATAATAAGAGTAATAAGTATAGTAATTGTCGTTCTATCGATCACTTAAGCATAATATGGGTAATAATATGAGTCAGATTGATGATAATAAGAGTAATAAGTATAGTAATTGTCGTTCTATCGATAATATAAGCATAATATGGCTAATAATATCAGTTAGATTGATAATACTAAGAGTAGTGAGTATAGTAGTTCTCGTTCCATCGATCATATAAGCATAATATGGCTAATAATATGAGTTAGATTGATAATAATAAGAGTAATAAGTATAGTAATTGTCGTTCTATCGATCATTTAAGCATAATATGGCTAATAATATGAGTTAGATTGATAATAATAACAGTAATATGTATAGTAATTGTCGTTCTATCGATAATATAAGCATAATATGGCTAATAATATGAGTTAGATTGATAATACTAAGAGTAGTGAGTATAGTGATTCTCGTTCTATCGATCATATAAGCATAATATGACTGATAATATGAGTTAGATTGATAATAATAACAGTAATATGTATAGTAATTGTCGTTCTATCGATAATATAAGCATAATATGGCTAATAATATGAGTTAGATTGATAATACTAAGAGTAGTGAGTATAGTAATTCTCGTTCTATCGATCATATAAGCATAATATGGCTAATAATATGAGTTAGATTGATAGTAATAAGAGTAATAACTACAGTAATTGTCGTTCTATCGATCATATAAGCATAATAAGGCTAATAATATGAGTTAGAGTGATAATACTAAGAGTAGTGAGTATAGTAATTCTCATTCTATCGATCATATAAGCATAATATGGCTAATAATATGAGTTAGATTGATAATAATAAGAGTAATGAGTATAGTAATTGTAGTTCTATCGATCATATCGGCATAATATGGTTAATAATATGAGTTAGATTCATAATAATAAGAGTAATAAGTATAGTAATTGTCGTTCTATCGATCATATAAGCATAATATGGCTAATAATATGAGTTAGATTGATAATAATAAGAGTAATAAGTATAGTAATTGTCGTTCTCTCGATCATATAAGCATAATATGGCTAATAATATGAGTTAGAGTGATAATACTAAGAGTAGTGAGTATAGTAATTCTCGTTCGATCGATCATATAAGCATAATATGGCTAATAATATGGGTTAGATTGATAATAATAAGAGTAATAAGTATAGTATTTGTCGTTCTATCGATCATATAAGCATAATATGGCTAATAATATGAGTTAGATTCGTAATAATAAGAGTAATGAGTATAGTAATTGTCGTTCTGTCGATCATTTAAGCATAATATGGCTAATAATATGAGTTAGATTGATAATATTAACAGTAATAAGTATAGTAATTGTCGTTCTATCGATAATATAAGCATAATATGGCTAATAATATGAGATAGATTGATAATACTAAGAGTAGTGAGTATAGTAATTGTCGTTCTATCGATCATATAAGCATAATATGGCTAATAATATGAGTTAGATTGATAATAATAAGAGTAATAAGTATAGCATTTGTCGTTCTATCGATCATATAAGCATAATATGGCTAATAATACGAGTTAGATTGATAATAATAAGAGTAATAAGTATAGTAATTGACGTTCTATCGATCATTTAAGCATAATATGGCTAATAATATGAGTTAGATTGATAATAATAAGAGTAATGAGTATAGTAATTGTAGTTCTATCGATCATATCTGCATAATATGGTTAATAATATGAGTTAGATTGATAATAATAAGAGTAATAAGTATAGTATTTGTCGTTCTATCGATCATATAAGCATAATATGGCTAATAATACGAGTTAGATTGATAATAATAAGAGTAATAAGTATAGTAATTGTCGTTCTATCGATCATTTAAGCATAATATGGCTAATAATATGAGTGAGAGTGACAATACTAAGAGTAGTGAGTATAGTAATTCTCATTCTATCGATCATATAAGCATAATATGGCTAATAATACGAGTTAGATTGATAATATTAACAGTAATAAGTATAGTAATTGTCGTTCTATCGATAATATAAGCATAATATGGCTAATAATATGAGTTAGATTGATAATACTAAGAGTAGTGAGTATAGTAATTGTCGTTCTATCGATCATATAAGCATAATATGGCTAATAATATGAGTTAGATTGATAATAATAAGAGTAATAAGTATAGCATTTGTCGTTCTATCGATCATATAAGCATAATATGGCTAATAATACGAGTTAGATTGATAATAATAAGAGTAATAAGTATAGTAATTGTCGTTCTATCGATCATATAAGCATAATATGGCTAATAATATGAGTTAGATTGATAATAATAAGAGTAATAAGTATAGCATTTGTCGTTCTATCGATCATATAAGCATAATATGGTTAATAATATGAGTTAGATTGATAATAATAAGAGTAATAAGTATAGTATTTGTCGTTCTATCGATCATATAAGCATAATATGGCTAATAATACGAGTTAGATTGATAATAATAAGAGTAATAAGTATAGTAATTGTCGTTCTATCGATCATTTAAGCGTAATATGGCTAATAATATGAGTGAGAGTGACAATACTAAGAGTAGTGAGTATAGTAATTCTCATTCTATCGATCATATAAGCATAATATGGCTAATAATACGAGTTAGATTGATAATAATAAGAGTAATAAGTATAGTAATTGTCGTTCCATCGATCATTTAAGCATAATATGGCTAATAATATGAGTTAGATTGATAATATGAAGAGTAGTGAGTATAGTAATTCTCGTTCTATCGATCATATAATCATAATATGGCTAATAATATGAGTTAGATTGATAATAATAAGAGTAATGAGTATAGAAATTGTAGTTCTATCGATCATTTAAGCACAATATGGCTAATAATATGAATTAGATTGATAATATTAACAGTAATAAGTATAGTAATTGTCGTTCTATCGATAATATAACCATAATATGGCCAATAATATGAGTTAGATTGATAATAATAACAGTAATAGGTATTGTAATTGTCGTTCTATCGATAATATAAGCATAATATGGCTAATAATATGAGTTAGATTGATAATACTAAGAGTAGAGAGTATAGTAGTTCTCGTTCTATCGATCATATAAGCATAATATGGCTAATAATATGAGTTAGATTGATAATAATAACAGTAATAAGTATAGTAATTGTCGTTCTATCGATCATTTAAGCATAATATGGGTAATAATATGAGTCAGATTGATAATAATAACAGTAATAAGTATAGTAATTGTCGTTCTATCGATAATATAAGCATAATATGGCTAATAATATGAGATAGATTGATAATACTAAGAGTAGTGAGTATAGTAGTTCTCGTTCTATCGATCATATAAGCATAATATGGCTAATAATATGAGTTAGATTGATAATAATAAGAGTAATAAGTATAGTAATTGTCGTTCTATCGATCATTTAAGCATAATATGGGTAATAATATGAGTCAGATTGATAATAATAACAGTAATAAGTATAGTAATTGTCGTTCTATCGATCATATAAGCATAATATGGCTAATAATATGAGTTAGATTGATAATAATAAGAGTAATAAGTATAGTAATTGTCGTTCTATCGATCATATAAGCATAATATGGCTAATAATATGAGTTAGATTGATAATACTAAGAGTAGTGAGTATAGTAATTCTCGTTCTATCGATCATATAAGCATAATATGGCTAATAATATGGGTTAGATTGATAATAATTAGAGTAATAAGTATAGTAATTGTCGTTCTCTCGATCATATAAGCATAATATGGCTAATAATATGAGTTAGAGTGATAATACTAAGAGTAGTGAGTATAGTAATTCTCATTCTATCGATCATATAAGCATAATATGGCTAATAATATGAGTTAGATTGATAATAATAACAGTAATAAGTATAGTAATTGTCGTTCTATCGATAATATAAGCATAATATGGCTAATAATATGAGTTAGATTGATAATACTAAGAGTAGTGAGTATAGTAATTGTCGTTCTATCGATCATATAAGCATAATATGGCTAATAATATGAGTTAGATTGATAATAATAAGAGTAATAAGTATAGTATTTGTCGTTCTATCGATCATGTAAGCATAATATGGCTAATAATACGAGTTAGATTGATAATAATAAGAGTAATGAGTATAGTAATTGTAGATCTATCGATCATTTAAGCATAATATGGCTAATAATAGGAGTTAGATTGATAATAATAACAGTAATAAGTATAGTAATTGTCGTTCTATCGATAATATAATCATAATATGGCTAATAATATGAGTTAGATTGATAATAATAAGAGTAATGAGTATAGTAATTGTAGTTCTATCGATCATATCGGCATAATATGGTTAATAATATGAGTTAGATTCATAATAATAAGAGTAATAAGTATAGTAATTGTAGTTCTATCGATCATATCGGCATAATATGGTTAATAATATGAGTTAGATTCATAATAATAAGAGTAATAAGTATAGTAATTGTCGTTCTATCGATCATATAAGCATAATATGGCTAATAATATGAGTTAGATTGATAATACTAAGAGTAGTGAGTATAGTAATTCTCGTTCTATCGATCATATAAGCATAATATGGCTAATAATATGAGTTAGATTGATAATAATAAGAGTAATAAGTATAGTAATTGTCGTTCTATCGATCATTTAAGCATAATATGGCTAATAATATGAGTTAGATTGATAATAATAACAGTAATATGTATAGTAATTGTCGTTCTATCGATAATATAAGCATAATATGGCTAATAATATGAGTTAGATTGATAATACTAAGAGTAGTGAGTACAGTAATTCTCGTTCTATCGATCATATAAGCATAATATGGCTAATAATATGAGTTAGATTGATAATAATAAGAGTAATAACTACAGTAATTGTCGTTCTATCGATCATAAAAGCATAATAAGGCTAATAATATGAGTTAGATTGATAATAATAAGAGTAATAAGTATAGTAATTGTCGTTCTCTCGATCATACAAGCATAATATGGCTAATAATATGAGTTAGATTGATAATACTAAGAGTAATAAGTATAGTAATTGTCGTTCTATCGATCACTTAAGCATAATATGGGTAATAATATGAGTCAGATTGATGATAATAAGAGTAATAAGTATAGTAATTGTCGTTCTATCGATAATATAAGCATAATATGGCTAATAATATCAGTTAGATTGATAATACTAAGAGTAGTGAGTATAGTAGTTCTCGTTCCATCGATCATATAAGCATAATATGGCTAATAATATGAGTTAGATTGATAATAATAAGAGTAATAAGTATAGTAATTGTCGTTCTATCGATCATTTAAGCATAATATGGCTAATAATATGAGTTAGATTGATAATAATAACAGTAATATGTATAGTAATTGTCGTTCTATCGATAATATAAGCATAATATGGCTAATAATATGAGTTAGATTGATAATACTAAGAGTAGTGAGTATAGTGATTCTCGTTCTATCGATCATATAAGCATAATATGACTGATAATATGAGTTAGATTGATAATAATAACAGTAATATGTATAGTAATTGTCGTTCTATCGATAATATAAGCATAATATGGCTAATAATATGAGTTAGATTGATAATACTAAGAGTAGTGAGTATAGTAATTCTCGTTCTATCGATCATATAAGCATAATATGGCTAATAATATGAGTTAGATTGATAGTAATAAGAGTAATAACTACAGTAATTGTCGTTCTATCGATCATATAAGCATAATAAGGCTAATAATATGAGTTAGAGTGATAATACTAAGAGTAGTGAGTATAGTAATTCTCATTCTATCGATCATATAAGCATAATATGGCTAATAATATGAGTTAGATTGATAATAATAAGAGTAATGAGTATAGTAATTGTAGTTCTATCGATCATATCGGCATAATATGGTTAATAATATGAGTTAGATTCATAATAATAAGAGTAATAAGTATAGTAATTGTCGTTCTATCGATCATATAAGCATAATATGGCTAATAATATGAGTTAGATTGATAATAATAAGAGTAATAAGTATAGTAATTGTCGTTCTCTCGATCATATAAGCATAATATGGCTAATAATATGAGTTAGAGTGATAATACTAAGAGTAGTGAGTATAGTAATTCTCGTTCGATCGATCATATAAGCATAATATGGCTAATAATATGGGTTAGATTGATAATAATAAGAGTAATAAGTATAGTATTTGTCGTTCTATCGATCATATAAGCATAATATGGCTAATAATATGAGTTAGATTCGTAATAATAAGAGTAATGAGTATAGTAATTGTCGTTCTGTCGATCATTTAAGCATAATATGGCTAATAATATGAGTTAGATTGATAATATTAACAGTAATAAGTATAGTAATTGTCGTTCTATCGATAATATAAGCATAATATGGCTAATAATATGAGATAGATTGATAATACTAAGAGTAGTGAGTATAGTAATTGTCGTTCTATCGATCATATAAGCATAATATGGCTAATAATATGAGTTAGATTGATAATAATAAGAGTAATAAGTATAGCATTTGTCGTTCTATCGATCATATAAGCATAATATGGCTAATAATACGAGTTAGATTGATAATAATAAGAGTAATAAGTATAGTAATTGACGTTCTATCGATCATTTAAGCATAATATGGCTAATAATATGAGTTAGATTGATAATAATAAGAGTAATGAGTATAGTAATTGTAGTTCTATCGATCATATCTGCATAATATGGTTAATAATATGAGTTAGATTGATAATAATAAGAGTAATAAGTATAGTATTTGTCGTTCTATCGATCATATAAGCATAATATGGCTAATAATACGAGTTAGATTGATAATAATAAGAGTAATAAGTATAGTAATTGTCGTTCTATCGATCATTTAAGCATAATATGGCTAATAATATGAGTGAGAGTGACAATACTAAGAGTAGTGAGTATAGTAATTCTCATTCTATCGATCATATAAGCATAATATGGCTAATAATACGAGTTAGATTGATAATATTAACAGTAATAAGTATAGTAATTGTCGTTCTATCGATAATATAAGCATAATATGGCTAATAATATGAGTTAGATTGATAATACTAAGAGTAGTGAGTATAGTAATTGTCGTTCTATCGATCATATAAGCATAATATGGCTAATAATATGAGTTAGATTGATAATAATAAGAGTAATAAGTATAGCATTTGTCGTTCTATCGATCATATAAGCATAATATGGCTAATAATACGAGTTAGATTGATAATAATAAGAGTAATAAGTATAGTAATTGTCGTTCTATCGATCATATAAGCATAATATGGCTAATAATATGAGTTAGATTGATAATAATAAGAGTAATAAGTATAGCATTTGTCGTTCTATCGATCATATAAGCATAATATGGTTAATAATATGAGTTAGATTGATAATAATAAGAGTAATAAGTATAGTATTTGTCGTTCTATCGATCATATAAGCATAATATGGCTAATAATACGAGTTAGATTGATAATAATAAGAGTAATAAGTATAGTAATTGTCGTTCTATCGATCATTTAAGCGTAATATGGCTAATAATATGAGTGAGAGTGACAATACTAAGAGTAGTGAGTATAGTAATTCTCATTCTATCGATCATATAAGCATAATATGGCTAATAATACGAGTTAGATTGATAATAATAAGAGTAATAAGTATAGTAATTGTCGTTCCATCGATCATTTAAGCATAATATGGCTAATAATATGAGTTAGATTGATAATATGAAGAGTAGTGAGTATAGTAATTCTCGTTCTATCGATCATATAATCATAATATGGCTAATAATATGAGTTAGATTGATAATAATAAGAGTAATGAGTATAGAAATTGTAGTTCTATCGATCATTTAAGCACAATATGGCTAATAATATGAATTAGATTGATAATATTAACAGTAATAAGTATAGTAATTGTCGTTCTATCGATAATATAACCATAATATGGCCAATAATATGAGTTAGATTGATAATAATAACAGTAATAGGTATTGTAATTGTCGTTCTATCGATAATATAAGCATAATATGGCTAATAATATGAGTTAGATTGATAATACTAAGAGTAGAGAGTATAGTAGTTCTCGTTCTATCGATCATATAAGCATAATATGGCTAATAATATGAGTTAGATTGATAATAATAACAGTAATAAGTATAGTAATTGTCGTTCTATCGATCATTTAAGCATAATATGGGTAATAATATGAGTCAGATTGATAATAATAACAGTAATAAGTATAGTAATTGTCGTTCTATCGATAATATAAGCATAATATGGCTAATAATATGAGATAGATTGATAATACTAAGAGTAGTGAGTATAGTAGTTCTCGTTCTATCGATCATATAAGCATAATATGGCTAATAATATGAGTTAGATTGATAATAATAAGAGTAATAAGTATAGTAATTGTCGTTCTATCGATCATTTAAGCATAATATGGGTAATAATATGAGTCAGATTGATAATAATAACAGTAATAAGTATAGTAATTGTCGTTCTATCGATCATATAAGCATAATATGGCTAATAATATGAGTTAGATTGATAATAATAAGAGTAATAAGTATAGTAATTGTCGTTCTATCGATCATATAAGCATAATATGGCTAATAATATGAGTTAGATTGATAATACTAAGAGTAGTGAGTATAGTAATTCTCGTTCTATCGATCATATAAGCATAATATGGCTAATAATATGGGTTAGATTGATAATAATTAGAGTAATAAGTATAGTAATTGTCGTTCTCTCGATCATATAAGCATAATATGGCTAATAATATGAGTTAGAGTGATAATACTAAGAGTAGTGAGTATAGTAATTCTCATTCTATCGATCATATAAGCATAATATGGCTAATAATATGAGTTAGATTGATAATAATAACAGTAATAAGTATAGTAATTGTCGTTCTATCGATAATATAAGCATAATATGGCTAATAATATGAGTTAGATTGATAATACTAAGAGTAGTGAGTATAGTAATTGTCGTTCTATCGATCATATAAGCATAATATGGCTAATAATATGAGTTAGATTGATAATAATAAGAGTAATAAGTATAGTATTTGTCGTTCTATCGATCATGTAAGCATAATATGGCTAATAATACGAGTTAGATTGATAATAATAAGAGTAATGAGTATAGTAATTGTAGATCTATCGATCATTTAAGCATAATATGGCTAATAATAGGAGTTAGATTGATAATAATAACAGTAATAAGTATAGTAATTGTCGTTCTATCGATAATATAATCATAATATGGCTAATAATATGAGTTAGATTGATAATAATAAGAGTAATGAGTATAGTAATTGTAGTTCTATCGATCATATCGGCATAATATGGTTAATAATATGAGTTAGATTCATAATAATAAGAGTAATAAGTACAGTAATTGTAGTTCTATCGATCATATCGGCATAATATGGTTAATAATATGAGTTAGATTCATAATAATAAGAGTAATAAGTATAGTAATTGTCGTTCTATCGATCATATAAGCATAATATGGCTAATAATATGAGTTAGATTGATAATACTAAGAGTAGTGAGTATAGTAATTCTCGTTCTATCGATCATATAAGCATAATATGGCTAATAATATGAGTTAGATTGATAATAATAAGAGTAATAAGTATAGTAATTGTCGTTCTATCGATCATTTAAGCATAATATGGCTAATAATATGAGTTAGATTGATAATAATAACAGTAATATGTATAGTAATTGTCGTTCTGTCGATAATATAAGCATAATATGGCTAATAATATGAGTTAGATTGATAATACTAACAGTAATATGTATAGTAATTGTCGTTCTATCGATAATATAAGCATAATATGGCTAATAATATGAGTTAGATTGATAATACTAAGAGTAGTGAGTATAGTGATTCTCGTTCTATCGATCATATAAGCATAATATGACTGATAATATGAGTTAGATTGATAATAATAACAGTAATATGTATAGTAATTGTCGTTCTATCGATAATATAAGCATAATATGGCTAATAATATGAGTTAGATTGATAATACTAAGAGTAGTGAGTATAGTAATTCTCGTTCTATCGATCATATAAGCATAATATGGCTAATAATATGAGTTAGATTGATAGTAATAAGAGTAATAACTACAGTAATTGTCGTTCTATCGATCATATAAGCATAATAAGGCTAATAATATGAGTTAGAGTGATAATACTAAGAGTAGTGAGTATAGTAATTCTCATTCTATCGATCATATAAGCATAATATGGCTAATAATATGAGTTAGATTGATAATAATAAGAGTAATGAGTATAGTAATTGTAGTTCTATCGATCATATCGGCATAATATGGTTAATAATATGAGTTAGATTCATAATAATAAGAGTAATAAGTATAGTAATTGTCGTTCTATCGATCATATAAGCATAATATGGCTAATAATATGAGTTAGATTGATAATAATAAGAGTAATAAGTATAGTAATTGTCGTTCTCTCGATCATATAAGCATAATATGGCTAATAATATGAGTTAGAGTGATAATACTAAGAGTAGTGAGTATAGTAATTCTCGTTCGATCGATCATATAAGCATAATATGGCTAATAATATGGGTTAGATTGATAATAATAAGAGTAATAAGTATAGTATTTGTCGTTCTATCGATCATATAAGCATAATATGGCTAATAATATGAGTTAGATTCGTAATAATAAGAGTAATGAGTATAGTAATTGTCGTTCTGTCGATCATTTAAGCATAATATGGCTAATAATATGAGTTAGATTGATAATATTAACAGTAATAAGTATAGTAATTGTCGTTCTATCGATAATATAAGCATAATATGGCTAATAATATGAGATAGATTGATAATACTAAGAGTAGTGAGTATAGTAATTGTCGTTCTATCGATCATATAAGCATAATATGGCTAATAATATGAGTTAGATTGATAATAATAAGAGTAATAAGTATAGCATTTGTCGTTCTATCGATCATATAAGCATAATATGGCTAATAATACGAGTTAGATTGATAATAATAAGAGTAATAAGTATAGTAATTGACGTTCTATCGATCATTTAAGCATAATATGGCTAATAATATGAGTTAGATTGATAATAATAAGAGTAATGAGTATAGTAATTGTAGTTCTATCGATCATATCTGCATAATATGGTTAATAATATGAGTTAGATTGATAATAATAAGAGTAATAAGTATAGTATTTGTCGTTCTATCGATCATATAAGCATAATATGGCTAATAATACGAGTTAGATTGATAATAATAAGAGTAATAAGTATAGTAATTGTCGTTCTATCGATCATTTAAGCATAATATGGCTAATAATATGAGTGAGAGTGACAATACTAAGAGTAGTGAGTATAGTAATTCTCATTCTATCGATCATATAAGCATAATATGGCTAATAATACGAGTTAGATTGATAATATTAACAGTAATAAGTATAGTAATTGTCGTTCTATCGATAATATAAGCATAATATGGCTAATAATATGAGTTAGATTGATAATACTAAGAGTAGTGAGTATAGTAATTGTCGTTCTATCGATCATATAAGCATAATATGGCTAATAATATGAGTTAGATTGATAATAATAAGAGTAATAAGTATAGCATTTGTCGTTCTATCGATCATATAAGCATAATATGGCTAATAATACGAGTTAGATTGATAATAATAAGAGTAATAAGTATAGTAATTGTCGTTCTATCGATCATATAAGCATAATATGGCTAATAATATGAGTTAGATTGATAATAATAAGAGTAATAAGTATAGCATTTGTCGTTCTATCGATCATATAAGCATAATATGGTTAATAATATGAGTTAGATTGATAATAATAAGAGTAATAAGTATAGTATTTGTCGTTCTATCGATCATATAAGCATAATATGGCTAATAATACGAGTTAGATTGATAATAATAAGAGTAATAAGTATAGTAATTGTCGTTCTATCGATCATTTAAGCATAATACGGCTAATAATATGAGTGAGAGTGACAATACTAAGAGTAGTGAGTATAGTAATTCTCATTCTATCGATCATATAAGCATAATATGGCTAATAATACGAGTTAGATTGATAATAATAAGAGTAATAAGTATAGTAATTGTCGTTCCATCGATCATTTAAGCATAATATGGCTAATAATATGAGTTAGATTGATAATATGAAGAGTAGTGAGTATAGTAATTCTCGTTCTATCGATCATATAATCATAATATGGCTAATAATATGAGTTAGATTGATAATAATAAGAGTAATGAGTATAGAAATTGTAGTTCTATCGATCATTTAAGCATAATATGGCTAATAATATGAGTTAGATTGATAATATTAACAGTAATAAGTATAGTAATTGTCGTTCTATCGATAATATAACCATAATATGGCCAATAATATGAGTTAGATTGATAATAATAACAGTAATAGGTATTGTAATTGTCGTTCTATCGATAATATAAGCATAATATGGCTAATAATATGAGTTAGATTGATAATACTAAGAGTAGTGAGTATAGTAATTCTCGTTCTATCGATCATATAAGCATAATATGGCTAATAATATGAGTTAGATTGATAATAATAAGAGTAATGAGTATAGTAATTGTAGTTCTATCGATCATATCGGCATAATATGGTTAATAATATGAGTTAGATTCATAATAATAAGAGTAATAAGTATAGTAATTGTCGTTCTATCGATCATATAAGCATAATATGGCTAATAATATGAGTTAGATTGATAATACTAAGAGTAGTGAGTATAGTAATTCTCATTCTATCGATCATATAAGCATAATATGGCTAATAATACGAGTTAGATTGATAATAATAAGAGTAATAAGTATAGTAATTGTCGTTATATCGATCATATAACCATAATATGGCTAATAGCATGAGTTAGATTGATAATAATAAGAGTAATGAGTATAGTAATTGTCGTTCTATCGATCATATCTGCATAATATGGTTAATAATATGAGTTAGATTGATAATAGTGAGTGTAATAAATATATTAATTGTCGTTCTATCGCTCATATAAGCACAATATGGCCAATAATATGAGTTAGATTGATAATAATAAGAGTAATAAGTATAGTAATTGTCGTTCTATCGATCATATAAGCATAATATGGCTAATAATATTAGTTAGATTGATAATAATAAGTGTAATAAGTATAGTAATTGTCGTTCTATCGCTCATATAAGCACAATATGGCTAATAATATGAGTTAGATTGATAATAATAAGAGTAATAAGTATAGTAATTGTCGTTCTATCGATCATATAAGCATAATATGGCTAATAATATGAGTTACATTGATAATAATAAGTGTAATAAGTATAGTAATTGTCGTTCTATCGATCATATAAGCATAATATGGCTAATAATATGCGTTAGATTGATAATAATAAGAGTAATGAGTATAGTAATTGTGGTTCTATCGATCATTTAAGCATAATATGGCTAATAATATGAGTTAGATTGATAATAATAACAGTAATAAGTATAGTAATTGTCGTTCTATCGATAATATAAGCATAATATGGCTAATAATATGAGTTAGATTGATAATACTAAGAGTAGTGAGTATAGTAATTGTCGTTCTATCGATCATATAAGCATAATATGGCTAATAATATGAGTTAGATTGATAATAATAAGAGTAATAAGTATAGCATTTGTCGTTCTATCGATCATATAAGCATAATATGGCTAATAATACGAGTTAGATTGATAATAATAAGAGTAATAAGTATAGTAATTGACGTTCTATCGATCATTTAAGCATAATATGGCTAATAATATGAGTTAGGTTGATAATAATAAGAGTAATGAGTATAGTAATTGTAGTTCTATCGATCATATCTGCATAATATGGTTAATAATATGAGTTAGATTGATAATAATAAGAGTAATAAGTATAGTATTTGTCGTTCTATCGATCATATAAGCATAATATGGCTAATAATACGAGTTAGATTGATAATAATAAGAGTAATAAGTATAGTAATTGTCGTTCTATCGATCATTTAAGCATAATATGGCTAATAATATGAGTTAGAGTGACAATACTAAGAGTAGTGAGTATAGTAATTCTCATTCTATCGATCATATAAGCATAATATGGCTAATAATACGAGTTAGATTGATAATAACAAGAGTAATAAGTATAGTAATTGTCGTTCTATCGATCATTTAAGCATAATATGGCTAATAATATGAGTTAGATTGATAAAAATAAGAGTAATAAGTATAGTAATTGTCGTTATATCGATCATATAACCATAATATGGCTAATAGCATGAGTTAGATTGATAATAATAAGAGTAATGAGTATAGTAATTGTCGTTCTATCGATCATATCTGCATAATATGGTTAATAATATGAGTTAGATTGATAATAGTGAGTGTAATAAATATATTAATTGTCGTTCTATCGCTCATATAAGCACAATATGGCCAATAATATGAGTTAGATTGATAATAATAAGAGTAATAAGTATAGTAATTGTCGTTCTATCGATCATATAAGCATAATATGGCTAATAATATTAGTTAGATTGATAATAATAAGTGTAATAAGTATAGTAATTGTCGTTCTATCGCTCATATAAGCACAGTATGGCTAATAATATGAGTTAGATTGATAATAATAAGAGTAATAAGTATAGTAATTGTCGTTCTATCGATCATATAAGCATAATATGGCTAGTAATATGAGTTACATTGATAATAATAAGTGTAATAAGTATAGTAATTGTCGTTCTATCGATCATATAAGCATAATATGGCTAATAATATGCGTTAGATTGATAATAATAAGAGTAATGAGTATAGTAATTGTGGTTCTATCGATCATTTAAGCATAATATGGCTAATAATATGAGTTAGATTGATAATAATAACAGTAATAGGTATAGTAATTGTCGTTCTATCGATCATTTAAGCATAATATGGGTAATAATATGAGTTAGATTGGTAATAATAAGAGTAATGAGTATAGTAATTCTCATTCTGTCGATCATATAAGCATAATATGGCTAATAATACGAGTTAGATTGATAATAATAAGAGTAATAAGTATAGTAATTGTCGTTCTATCGATCATTTAAGCATAATATGGCTAATAATATGAGTTAGATTGATAATACGAAGAGTAGTGAGTATAGTAATTCCCGTTCTATCGATCATATAAGCGTAATATGGCTAATAATATGAGTTAGATTGATAATAATAAGAGTAATGAGTATAGAAATTGTAGTTCTATCGATCATTTAAGCATAATATGGCTAGTAATATGAGTTAGATTGATAATATTAACAGTAATAAGTATAGTAATTGTCGTTCTATCGATAATATAACCATAATATGGCCAATAATATGAGTTAGATTGATAATAATAACAGTAATAGGTATTGTAATTGTCGTTCTATCGATAATATAAGCATAATATGGCTAATAATATGAGTTAGATTGATAATACTAAGAGTAGTGAGTATAGTAATTCTCGTTCTATCGATCATATAAGCATAATATGGCTAATAATATTAGTTAGATTGATAATAATAAGAGTAATAAGTATAGTATTTGTCGTTCTATCGATCATATAAGCATAATATGGCTAATAATACGAGTTAGATTGATAATAATAAGAGTAATAACTACAGTAATTGTCGTTCTATCGATCATATAAGCATAATAAGGCTAATAATATGAGTTAGAGTGATAATACTAAGAGTAGTGAGTATAGTAATTCTCATTCTATCGATCATATAAGCACAATATGGCTAATAATATGAGTTAGATTGATAATAATAAGAGTAATAAGTATAGTAATTGTCGTTCTATCGATCATATAAGCATAATATGGCTAATAATATGAGTTAGATTGATAATAATAACAGTAATAAGTATAGTAATTGTCGTTCTATCGATAATATAAGCATAATATGGCTAATAATACGAGTTAGATTGATAATACTAAGAGTAGTGAGTATAGTAATTCTCGTTCTATCGATCATATAAGCATAATATGGCTAATAATATGAGTTAGATTGATAATAATAAGAGTAATGAGTATAGTAATTGTAGTTCTATCGATCATATCGGCATAATATGGTTAATAATATGAGTTAGATTCATAATAATAAGAGTAATAAGTATAGTAATTGTCGTTCTATCGATCATATAAGCATAATATGGCTAATAATATGAGATAGATTGATAATACTAAGAGTAGTGAGTATAGTAGTTCTCGTTCTATCGATCATATAAGCATAATATGGCTAATAATATGAGTTAGATTGATAATAATAACAGTAATAAGTATAGTAATTGTCGTTCTATCGATCATTTAAGCATAATATGGGTAATAATATGAGTCAGATTGATAATAATAACAGTAATAAGTATAGTAATTGTCGTTCTATCGATAATATAAGCATAATATGGCTAATAATATGAGATAGATTGATAATACGAAGAGTAGTGAGTATAGTAATTCTCGTTCTATCGATCATATAAGCATAATATGGCTAATAATATGAGTTAGATTGATAATAATAAGAGTAATGAGTATAGAAATTGTAGTTCTATCGATCATTTAAGCATAATATGGCTAATAATATGAGTTAGATTGATAATATTAACAGTAATAAGTATAGTAATTGTCGTTCTATCGATAATATAACCATAATATGGCCAATAATATGAGTTAGATTGATAATAATAACAGTAATATGTATTGTAATTGTCGTTCTATCGATAATATAAGCATAATATGGCTAATAATATGAGTTAGATTCATAATACTAAGAGTAGTGAGTATAGTAATTCTCGTTCTATCGATCATATAAGCATAATATGGCTAATAATATGAGTTAGATTGATAATAATATGAGTAATAAGTATAGTATTTGTCGGTCTATCGATCATATAAGCATAATATGGCTAATAATACGAGTTAGATTGATAATAATAAGAGTAATAACTACAGTAATTGTCGTTCTATCGATCATATAAGCATAATAAGGCTAATAATATGAGTTAGAGTGATAATACTAAGAGTAGTGAGTATAGTAATTCTCATTCTATCGATCATATAAGCATAATATGGCTAATAATACGAGTTAGATTGATAATAATAAGAGTAATAAGTATAGTAATTGTCGTTCTATCGATCATTTAAGCATAATATGGCTAATAATATGAGTTAGATTGATAAAAATAAGAGTAATAAGTATAGTAATTGTCGTTATATCGATCATATAACCATAATATGGCTAATAGCATGAGTTAGATTGATAATAATAAGAGTAATGAGTATAGTAATTGTCGTTCTATCGATCATATCTGCATAATATGGTTAATAATATGAGTTAGATTGATAATAGTGAGTGTAATAAATATATTAATTGTCGTTCTATCACTCATATAAGCACAATATGGCCAGTAATATGAGTTAGATTGATAATAATAAGAGTAATAAGTATAGTAATTGTCGTTCTATCGATCATATAAGCATAATATGGCTAATAATATGAGTTACATTCGTAATAATAAGAGTAATGAGTATAGTAATTGTCGTTCTGTCGATCATTTAAGCATAATATGGCTAATAATATGAGTTAGATTGATAATATTAACAGTAATAAGTATAGTAATTGTCGTTCTATCGATAATATAAGCATAATATGGCTAATAATATGAGTTAGATTGATAATACTAAGAGTAGTGAGTATAGTAATTGTCGTTCTATCGATCATATAAGCATAATATGGCTAATAATATGAGTTAGATTGATAATAATAAGAGTAATAAGTATAGCATTTGTCGTTCTATCGATCATATAAGCATAATATGGCTAATAATACGAGTTAGATTGATAATAATAAGAGTAATAAGTATAGTAATTGACGTTCTATCGATCATTTAAGCATAATATGGCTAATAATATGAGTTAGATTGATAATAATAAGAGTAATGAGTATAGTAATTGTAGTTCTATCGATCATATCTGCATAATATGGTTAATAATATGAGTTAGATTGATAATAGTGAGTGTAATAAATATATTAATTGTCGTTCTATCGCTCATATAAGCACAATATGGCCAATAATATGAGTTAGATTGATAATAATAAGAGTAATAAGTATAGTAATTGTCGTTCTATCGATCATATAAGCATAATATGGCTAATAATATTAGTTAGATTGATAATAATAAGTGTAATAAGTATAGTAATTGTCGTTCTATCGCTCATATAAGCACAGTATGGCTAATAATATGAGTTAGATTGATAATAATAAGAGTAATAAGTATAGTAATTGTCGTTCTATCGATCATATAAGCATAATATGGCTAGTAATATGAGTTACATTGATAATAATAAGTGTAATAAGTATAGTAATTGTCGTTCTATCGATCATATAAGCATAATATGGCTAATAATATGCGTTAGATTGATAATAATAAGAGTAATGAGTATAGTAATTGTGGTTCTATCGATCATTTAAGCATAATATGGCTAATAATATGAGTTAGATTGATAATAATAACAGTAATAGGTATAGTAATTGTCGTTCTATCGATCATTTAAGCATAATATGGGTAATAATATGAGTTAGATTGGTAATAATAAGAGTAATGAGTATAGTAATTCTCATTCTGTCGATCATATAAGCATAATATGGCTAATAATACGAGTTAGATTGATAATAATAAGAGTAATAAGTATAGTAATTGTCGTTCTATCGATCATTTAAGCATAATATGGCTAATAATATGAGTTAGATTGATAATACGAAGAGTAGTGAGTATAGTAATTCCCGTTCTATCGATCATATAAGCGTAATATGGCTAATAATATGAGTTAGATTGATAATAATAAGAGTAATGAGTATAGAAATTGTAGTTCTATCGATCATTTAAGCATAATATGGCTAGTAATATGAGTTAGATTGATAATATTAACAGTAATAAGTATAGTAATTGTCGTTCTATCGATAATATAACCATAATATGGCCAATAATATGAGTTAGATTGATAATAATAACAGTAATAGGTATTGTAATTGTCGTTCTATCGATAATATAAGCATAATATGGCTAATAATATGAGTTAGATTGATAATACTAAGAGTAGTGAGTATAGTAATTCTCGTTCTATCGATCATATAAGCATAATATGGCTAATAATATTAGTT